>NW_024426774.1:82077278-82170818 GCF_017311325.1 Ursus maritimus
CTTCTTGTCATTCTGATGAGGAGAGGTTGTGGGGTTGTCCAGAGCCCAAATTACTGAATGGGTCCCAGGCTGTGCCCCTTGTTTTATAGGGATCTTAGGGACGTGGGCTTCTTCTTTAAAGATTTTATTTATTTATTTATTTATGTGGCAGAGAGCCAACCAGTGAGAGAGGGAACACAAGCAGGGGAGTGGGAGAGGAAGAAGCAGGCTCCCAGCGGAGGAGCCCGATGAGGGACTCCTTTCCGGAACGCCGGGATCACGCCCTAAGCCTCCCTAAGCCGAAGACAGGCGCTCAATGACTGCGCCACCCAGGCGCCCGGGTTGTGGGCTTCTTGATTTTTCAGCCTGCCTTCTGGGGGAGGGGCCTGCCGCGCCGATACTCAGGCCACCCTGTTTGGGTAGAGTCTCCGTGTCCCCTGCGAGGGGGGATGGGGATGGGCACGCTGTGAGCCGGTATTTCCAGGCTTTTGTTCTCTGGCGGCTTTCCCTGGCGGTCTGTTGTGCCTCTTCTGAGAGTCAGAGCAGCAGAGGCCGAATTTCAGCCTCTGTCACAGAACAGAGGGATTGCGGCCCGTTCTCCACTGATGTTCCGGCCACTTTAATTCCGTTACTGTTGGTGCTGCTCAACCCTGCAGCGTCCCGGGATGTGCGCCCCACACCTGGTGTCCCAGCCCCCACTTCCAGGGCCGGCACATCTCTGTCCTTTGTGTTTCTAACACCACCAGCCGCCAGCCGCCCCGCGCGCTCCTGGAGCTCCCAGTCTCAGTCTGAATCCAGTCAGCACACCTGGATTCTGGAGTTCCGCGAGATGCCTGGTGGCGCTCGCTCCCAGCTCACGGTCTCAGTTTGCGGGTGCCGTCCGCGAGTCCGCCCGCTCCCCCGTGCAGGTGGCTGCCGCTTCCTGGCGCCCGAACGCGGCAGCTCCCTCCCCCTTCCGATATCCGTGCACGGTGTCACGGCTCCCCGCTTCGTACCTCAATACTCAGCACTGGAGATGTTCATTTGTAGAGATCCAGATGTATCTTCCTGCGTCTCAGGCTGGTTCCGTGGTTGTTTAGGCTGGTCTGGTACCTATCCAGTTCGACTCAGGGGACCGGCTGAAAAAGGGGTCCCCTACTCCTCCGCCATCTTGTGCAATCTCCCACAAAGTACTTTCTAACAAGTCTGTGCCTCAATACTCAGTGCTGTAAATGTTCGTTTGTAGAGATCCAGATGTATCTTCCTGCATCTCAGGCTGATTTCATGGGTGTTCAGGATAGTCTGGTAGATATTCAGCTTGACTCGGGACCAGCTGAGAAAGGGTCTCCTACTCCTCCGCCATCTTTTCTCCTCCTTCTACCATCAATTTATATGGAAAGATTTCTGAGCTTTCCCAGACCCCAAAAATAACCTCTCTTAGGCTTTTCTGATACCCACTGAGACACCTTGCTAACAAGAACAGAATAAATCGAGATGAAACTTAGACGCTCACAGACACAGGTCAGAGCTCGGGCACCTGGCGGGATGCTGAGTGTGGCTCCCCGGGGAGGGACTCAGGGTGTGCACCACCTCTGTAACGGCTCACCACAGAACAAACTTTGAATACTAGTTTCACTTTTCGCATGTTTTTGTAAAGGTGGAAATCCTCTTTGGTTCCATTTCATTCCATCCCCTGGAAGGAGAGTCACAGGAGCTTCTTTTCCAGGAAGGATGCATTTGGAAATGCGTATGTGGCACAGATCTTTCTGGGAAATCCAGTTCTATTTCAAACACATTAGGGTATTTCCATACATGAAAACGAACTCAGAATTCTGAGAATCCTCTGGAAAAGGGAAAATCTTCCTGTAAATCTTTAGAAAAGTTCTTCAGAAACACGTCTGTAAAATCTTTAGAAAAAGATAATTCATATCTCTGTTTATCTTGACTATATTCTCAATCCTTATACATTGGGATTTATTCCAAGTAAGATAAAACCACATACCGTATGCAGTCTTCACAATGAAGTGACAACTTAAGAAAGGATGTGTCAGGTGAAAAAAAATAAGAGTTAAAGTTATTAAAATAATTAATTAAAAATCGGCCGAAGGATGATGGTTTCCCCTTCTCTCTGGTCATTCTTTCTTCATTGCTTTCCAGACAGACAGCATAAACGGTACACCTAAAGTCTTGAATCTATCTTGCTGTCCTGAACGGCTGAATATTTCTAACTATGAACTGAGCACATCACGACACCGCTCCTCGCTGGCTGACCACACCGCTCTAAGGAGCAGCTGGCAATTCCAGAGCAAAGCTGTGCACACTGCTGGCTCTGGGTGTCCTCGCTGCCCGTGCGTGCCTCAGAGGAGCGTCGATGCCCTTGGACTTGCAGTGGCATCTTCTCTTGCTGAGCCAAGCTTCCTCACCTACAATGCCTCACCGGGGCCACTGGCAGCTGGACAGCCAGGTGTGGGTTCAAACTCCACTTACCGGCTGAGGAGCTCAACACAAGTTTTGTGGCCACTTTCCCAACTGTAAAATGGGCTACCCAGCCCTACGTCCAAGGGGTCATGAGAATGAGGTGAGATTAAACAGATCTGCCCTACAGGCTGAGCCCTAACAGAGGCCAGCACAGCACAGGCACTCCTGGCCCACCGGGTCTGCCTCCTCTCTAACACCCACTGCAAGCCTGCAGGGCAGAGCCTCCGGATTGCAGGGTGCCATACTGAGTGCTCAGAGTCCAGAAGGCCTACATCCACTAAGGAAGGACGAGACGCAGCAAAGTTAGAGTTCTGAAAATCAGTCACTTTGGAGTAACCCCAAAGAGGGTCTGATGTGCCCCAGACCAGGCCATTCCCAGAGGGGCCAACCCTAACCACCCCCCCCACCAGGCCACACCCAAAGAGCCAACCCTGACCCCCTGAGACCAACCCTGATACCCAGACGGGCTAAGTGCATGTGGGCAGGACGTACTCTGACCCACTCTTTCTGGTAGCTAATATAGAATCCTTAGTAAAAGATTTGTTTTAATGTCCTAAACGTTTACATTTTCACAATCTTCACATGGTGGTGTTTATTTTCCTTTGTTTTGTCCTTATTTTCATCTTGGGATAGGATTATGGATAACAACTTTTCTTCCTTCCTGCTCATCTGTGTTTTCTTATTTTCTGTTCCTGGCCACGTGTCCTGCCCAAGCAGGAACACAAACACCTCTCAACCACAGGAAATGCACCCATGTTTCCTTCCTCCTCCTCAGCAAGGATCCAGACAAAGGAGGGAGAGAGAACCCCACGGGGGCCTGGTCTGGGACCCATGGCTCTCCCCGCAAGGGAGCAGACTATTTGTAAGACAAATACTAAGGGAGGAACGGTGGGAAGCCCATGCTGTGCCTTCCTCACAGGCCTCTTAGAACTCGGGCAAGGTCCCAGTGACCTCTGTCCCAGCCCACCGGCGCTTGGCCACGCTCTTCCCACATCAAGACACATAACCTCCACTTGTCTGCTGCCACCAGAACCAGACATGATCCTGCCACCCAGAGGCATGGTCACTGCCTGACCTAATGGCCATCCCAAAGGAGCGGGAACAGCGCTACGGGGGAAGGTGGGTGCGTCACATCTGCTCAGAAGTCCCAACTCGCCATGAGGGGCAGGTGGTCTTTCCAGACAACAGTGGCCATAACACTCACCCAAGCAGACATGAGTCCTTGGGCAATAGGTGTGCTAAGCAATGTGATGAGCCTGGACACATCTACAGACTACTGGGTGCTATCAGTCTAGACCCAAAGCTTCTTAAAAAGCACAGAGCCTTTCTTCCACAAAGCCTTCTCAAACCTAGTACCACGAGAGAAAGCAATCCATACACTGGTCCCACATGCAGAGCCCTCGGTGTCCCAAGGAGAAGCACCAATGTGCCTCTTCCATCCATGCAACAATTGTCCCCTGGGGCCTCCGGGGTGTGAAGCACATGCCAGACATTCCACAGCAGAGGCATCATTCCAGTGAGTGATTGTCCTTCACAAGGACGGCCTGCTATGCAGGGACACCCTCTTGTCAGAGCTCTTATCAGGGACACTTAGGCACAGACCAACTGTATACACAAGGGGCTTCTAATGGGAACATGACTTTACAGCAATGCTACCTATGCCATTAACCTCCTAAGACCTCTGTGGGCAGAAATGTAAATGCTGACAGATCCAGATTTTTCTAGATGCTATATTCCTGAGCTCATGAGCCGGATGACGTATACAGATGCAGTGCTAGTCTGTGTTTGAAAGGAGTACCCTGGTTAGTGCCTGGGTGTGTATCACAGCTCCTGGCATACAGTCAGTGCTCAATAAATGCTAGCTATATTTTTACTAAATACTACAATTACCATGAGCTCATACCTTGCGGAAGTAAGTATTACCTATACACTCACTAGACTCATTTAATAAAAACCAAGAGTTCAATTAAAATGTCCTATTTGCCCACCAGCTTTAACCTATATAAAAGTTCACTAAGAAATACCACAAGAATGAAAGCACAAGCAAACAGTTGAGAAACACAACAGTCTTCAAACTTATTATGCAGTAAAGTACAACACATGGCCCTCAAGCTGTCAGGTTAGTTTTCTCAAGTACCAACATATCCAGAGGTTGTTCTCGGTATCTGGGAGACCACCCTAAATTGTGGAGTCAAGTATTCTGGACTCAAGAACGATAAAGGTATATCCTGTCCAGAGCTCATTTATGTTTCTTAAAATAAATAGATAATACAAGCTGATTGCCCAAAGTAGCTTAGAAAGCAATTAGTTTTTTCTCTGGCTGAGAAAGAAGACAGAATAAATAAATACCTCCATTGGCACGGTATTCTGTGGGTCTTTAATGGTGGTATTTCATTGAAAATATGAGGAAAAAAGCTCCGGACAACTCTCTTCTGAGAATAAAAGATGCTCAGGGACACTCAGTGGCCGGCACCTTGACGTGCCGCTTCCGTCACACAAAACACATGACCACCTGAGCTCGCCTGCAGGCGGGACCCTCGGCCTCGGAATGCTGCTCCCAGGGACACACATCCAAGTCTCTAAGTCCTAGGAGCACAGGTCACAGCAGCTGACTCCAGTCTACAGTGATTTGCCCCCAGGCCCCTCTCTCTACCAGAGGGCACGTCCATGAGGATGTCAGAAAGCTGGTCCAAGCTCAGGGACAGTGACTGCAGAAAGGACAGGCTAGCCTGGGCCCTTGCCTGAAGTCACACCGCTGTGATGGATGAGTCACAGGCTCAAGGCACACAGAGGCAGAGCCAGGGTGGGAACCCAGACCCTCTACCTCTCGGTCTCGTGGGCTCCTTCTGCACAGCACATGAGCAGATCTGCAACATGACGTCATCCGTGGGAGAAGCCCCCAGTGCGGCAAAGAGTAATTAAGAGATCAGGAAATAGTAGTAAATAACTATAAATAACAATCCCTAAAAAGATCCAAATTAAAGCAATCACAAATTCATTTTTATACCTATTAAATAACGCAAAGAAAAGTAAAAACAATAATAATAATAAAATTCACAGATTTGGAGGCTTCAGGAAAACAGAAGCACTAACTGCTGGTGAGAAATCAGGCAATAGAGAAATGTATCAACCATAGCCATGCAATAGCATTCCACACTGAAAAACTTAGTTCCAGGAAATCGTTTTTTAAAAAGGACATACACAGGAAAAACTGTTGATAATACTATTAATTTATAGTAGTGGGAAACTAAGCTTCCCCAGTAGCCACCATCGGGCAAACTTAATCACACCATTTCAATTCCTGGACGGCGCTCTGTACTTGGTGGAACAGGCATTCCACACGTCTACACCCCAAGCCCCCAGAACACGGTTCAATACCTGCTTCATGTAGGCATAGCACATGGTCTCGGCAACGCGCTTCCCTTCGTCATAGCAGGCTCGGGGTCCTATTGGATTCACGTGGCCCCAGTAATCCTCACTCTGAGGGTGGACTTCAGGATCTAGGAGTGTGGGAAAATGAGACTGTGGGTTCATCGAGCTCATATGCATTCTGAACGATGAATATTTATGACGCACGAGACTGCTCTAGAAAGATCAAGGTAAACATTTACAAATGGGGACATACAATGCAGCACAGTCCATTCTCCCCAGTTCCAGAGGGATGCACTGCTCTTACCTCTCGTATTAAGGACAGTATTTTACAGGGAAAAAAATAAATAAAAAGACCAAGGTCTCTCAATTGCAAGTCTCCCCTCTCTCCCGTAAATTGTTCTTAACACTTAATTATACAGGCTGTAATTAAACATAATCTACATGAAAGGATATATGGTTCCACTTTATATTTATAAAATACATAATTATAGTAAAGCATGTACTTATTGAAATAATTTTAAGAGTATCTCTGTGGAACACGAAGACTTTCCCACATGCCAACAACACAAGGACAAACTTGAGAACCTCACTGGGAATCTCAGTGAGGCGATCAGTACCCTGGTCTGTGTAGGTAGAAGGACGGAGTGCCCTGAGGCAAATGACTGCTTGTTCCTGTAGCACACGTTTTATTTCCCAATTCTTGTTTTTCTGGTGTGTAAATCAATCACATTTTAACATGTGTCAAGGGAACAGACTATTTAAAGAAAGCTAGTAACAAATTCTTCTGTAACACTAGTGTATTTTTGGAATGTGAATTAATACCTAACATATATGGTACATACAGCCATAGTATAAAATGTATAAATCTTTGCCAAGAAACCAAGACAATGTACAGGAGCTCTATATTCTAAATTCATTTCTTGCTTATCTTAAAGCCAAAACCTGACTTCAGTTCGTGGGGACAACGGGACCTGGGCAGGACAGAGACATGAATACACAGGTACCCGAGCTGGCTGTCCCCTTTAGGAGGCTGGCACCCCCCTGCAGGGTGACGGAATCAAGGCACAGAATCAGACTTCTCTAGCCACTGCTGTGGTTTAAAACTGTCTTAAGAAGGGGGAATAGTTTTACTGCAGGATGAGAGAAAAGGTCTATGGCGAATATTCCCTGAAAGAAAAAAACCAGTGACTTAATTTCACACAGATGTAACAGACGACCGAGAGCAGACCCTTTCTGGGGATTTCTGACAAGAGCTGGGCCACCTAGACTCCAAAGAGACTGTGAGAAATTTAGCAAATGGCAAGAAAGAGAAGATCAGGCACACCCTTGATTCCATCTCCTCGATGGGCACCCCTCGGCTGAGGTGTCCAGATGCCCAAGGTTCAAGACACAGCTTTACAAAGTCCTCTCACTGTCATAAAAGATCTAGAGTCGAAATTGATTTCCAATTAGTCTCCCCTTCTCAGCATGTTGTGAGGCTAACCCACCGAACACCCACTCCATGAAGCGTCCGTTTACTGCACTGATGAAACACCGGAGTCGGCCAGTTACACCCTGATGTCATTTAAGAACCCTAAGGAACACGAGGTGTCATCAAATATGCAGATAATAAACGAGGCGACGGAGGAAGAAGGCTGGACAGGGAAAACATGTCACTCTTGGACCACTAAGAGGAATATCTTTATATCTGAGACATTTAAAAAGGCTTAGTCCTTTGAACTGTATCAACACGTCCTCTCGGGGAATCATCCAATGCCCTATAAAGGGAAACATACTGATCCCTGGTAAGTCTTGCTACGGAAAGGACAGGGAGGGGGAATCCAAGTCCACTCGACGCCTGTTCCAAAAGCAACGGGGCGCACAGGTTGGCGGTGGATGTTTTTAACTGCCACGATTTCAAAGTGGATGTGCTCTCCCTTTTCATAGGGATGACACAGAACACAACTGCATTTAGTAGAATTTCTCTGTTTCTATAATTTTTTTTTCACTTGGTTTCCTTATTTAAAAAAAACAAAAAACAAAACAAAACACACCTCTTCCTATTTTGCCCTTTGACTTCCTCATTTCTCCGTCCAAAACAGTAATGTGCAGCAGATAAATTACACCATGTCAGAGTCCAGCTTCTGCTGCTTCAACTAAGCCTGCCCCAGTCGGTTTGGGGCCGAACAGAAATCAATGTGAACCGAACTGCAGCCCTCGGCCTGCTCCGAATGCTGGCTGCCTTCACGGCCTCGAGGGTGGCGAGTGCTGCAGGCTGGCAAAGCAGGCTCAGGAGTTTCCTGGTACTACCTACTTAAGATTCTTCCAGAAGTCATTATACAACAGGCAAGGCAATCGGTACCTATCTCTTTGCCAAGCGAGCAAAGGCCAAGCTCTGAGACCTCAGTGGGTCAGGCTCACTGCACCCACTGCTCACACGGAAGAATAACACGGACGAGCTAAACTGGCAAAAGAGATCCCTGACCAAGGATCTCCAGGGTCCTTTCAGAGAAGAATGGAACAAGTACTTCCATGGGTTCGTCGTGGTGGGGCCTTAGCAGCCAGGTGACAGGACATGTGTTCTTTAGCAGGAGGAAAAGGGGTTCGGTCCACTGAGAGCAGATATGGAAGCCTCTCTGCTGCTCTCACACAAACAGGGAGAGCAGGCAGGGCCTTCTTACAGTGGAATCCTGGACTCATTTTTGCTTCCTTCTTCACCCAACACAGTCCCATGGGCCCAGAGCCAGCGTCCTGTGGGGGCCCTGCCACTCACCTCCATACACCTCTGAGGTGGAGGCCAGCAGCAGACGAGCTCCAACTCGTTTGGCCAGTCCTATAGAAAGCAAAGATACGATGAGAGAAGCTGTCGGCTTCAAGGAAACAAGGAGATGACATGTGCATGCATATTTTTGTAGACAATTTATGCAATTTTTTTAGTATGAATCGTATCTGATCATTTGTGCACTGCGAAACATCCACTCATATTGCATCTACGTTCGAACCAAAATATAAACAGTAAGAAAAACACAAATGAACCCTTAGAAGCACAGTATTTAGTCAGATATTGATAAGTGGAGGCAGGGTCAAATGGAGAGTCTGTTAGTTTGGAAAGGTGTGGATTCAGGGTTACCACTGGTAGGCAGAAGGCAAGGCCATTCACACCCCCACTTCCACTACACCCCCACCCCGCACGTCGGTCCACGGGCCACTTCCTCAACATGCCGCCTGGCGTTCCGAGTGTGCCCAAACCAGTCTCCCTGGCTGGGCTCTCTGCCCTATCCTCCTATCTCCTTCAAGGCTCAGCTTCAACGGCCCCTTCTCCAAAGCAAGCCACATTCCTATGTCTAGATCTGAACCGTGTCCTGCATAAGCCCCTCGCAGGAAGAACAGACTAGAACATCGTGCTCTATGGTGGTCAAGTAAGTATGGGAAGTCCTCCAGACACAAACTCCCAACGTTAAGCAGTTCATCAGAGAGGCTCACAGCAGCCCTGAGTCAAAGAAACCCGCTGCCCTTCACTTAACCCAAGGCCTCCAGAATGTACTCCCCCACGGAGCCTTTGTGCACTGATGTCACCAGAGCGAGGGACTAGCTGTGCCACACACTGAGGTGCCCGTGAAGTGCTGGGCGTGCACACACCACCTGCAGGCACTTCTAGGGGCAGCCGGCGACCTAGAAAGGCCCCAGCGTGCGGGGCCCAGGGGTGGGTGTGGGAGCACTGGGGGGAGGGAAGCAGCGAGCCGTGAAGAGGGAAGACAAGTAACAAGAACAAGAAAATTGGGCTGCCAAACAGTAAGGCTCTGGAGATCATCTGTGCTAATGCCACAGTGCAGGGGAACAAAAATGTCAGAGGGACGTAGCCAGATATGGAATTTATAGGCTTTATAGTTTATACCACAATGATACTAGTTTCAAAAGGAAGGACCCCAAGCTGGTTTTTGATTTTGTTTTTTTTGTAATAAACTTTTGAGATAACTGCAGATTCACTTGCAGTCGTACAAAGTAATACAGAGGAGCCCTGTATGCCCTTTACTGAGTTCCCCCAACAGTAAAACCCTGCAAACTAGAGTACGATATCACACGCAGGACACTGACACGGATACACTCAGGACACGGTTTCTCCGTCACCATGAGGACCCCTCAGTGGGGGAGCCAGGGGAGGCCACGGGTGCCACTAGAGTGCCCAGCTGTGTATGCAGAGATAGGACAAAGGAGTGTCATCCTGAAGCAGCCGAGCACAGGCCCAGGGAAGTGGTGAGCCACAGACAGGGAAGGGCACCACCAGGAAGGGGCTGTGAGGGGTTCACTGCATCTTGTCTCAAGCGCAAAATGATTAATGACAGTGCCACTCTCCGTTCAGAACATGAAGTCCTGCTTGGGTCTCCGCGGCCTAGCAACTGTCTCCCCCCAGCCTCTTCGCCTTTTGTCCCTGTCATTCCTGAAAGGAGTTTACCCTTCCTTCAAGTCTTCCAGGTGTGATCTCAGCCACGGCTCAAGGGTCCCTTCCACCTGGAACTCTAAGAGCTTTCACTGGAAAGGTCCCTTCCTCCTCAGTGTCACTGGTCCCTGGCCCCATATGACCTCCTCCAGGAAACGTCAAGTTCCCAGGCAGAAGAGCTGAGGATGACCCTTATCTGAGGACAGGACAGTGCCCTGGGCCTAGTGACTTCACCATGAATGCTATCTTCTTAAACAGCCTGGGCTTCGTGACTTTTCCCCAGGTGTATCAGCTCAGGTACGAAGGACGCGGCTGGGGAGGTAGACGGAATGTGGGCAGGGGTAAGAGCCGGCAGTGGCAAGGATGGGCAGCAAGCAGCTCTACCAGAGTCCTACCTCTGAGCGCAAGTGGGGACTTTGTTTTGTCTGGTGGCCAGGGCAGGGATTGCCACAAAGAGGAGAACAAATGCCCTTTCTTGACTAGGAGAATGAATCACTTTACTTCACACAGAGCTTGACCCCCCCCCAGAATGTTTAGTCTGACAGATTTGAAAACCAGCTTCGGGCTGCCCTTTCAATCCCGTCTCCAGGTTTCCTCAAATTAAAATTTAGTGCTGTAATTCCCAAATCCATTTATAGAAGCTGTTTTAAATGTTCCCATAATTAAATCCATTTTTCACTTGACATTTTAAAAAGTGGTTCCTTTTTTCTACTTTGCAACTAATCAAAGCCCTAGTTTTTGAAACCTGTGTCAAACTTCAGATATCTCTAATTTAAGTACTAATACGCACATGTCACCCACAGCTATGAATCTGAGGCGTGTTTGTGAATGCACACATGTGGCCAACTTTATCAGTGTTCATGCTGTCACCTTTCACCTTCAAAGTGAATCCTGCAGTTCAGTCTAGACTCAGGTACTCAGCTTCGACAGCCCCATTAGCTCGGCTGGTCTGCTCCTCTCAGGACAGCTCCTTACACCCCCATGTGTGCAGTCCACACCGACCCAACCTTGGATCAGAGTCACCAGTGCCTCTTCCAGCCCAGAGGCATATACACCATGTCACAGGGGAAGGTGAAGAAGGATGTGTGGTCACAGTGATGGGTGGTCACCCCCAGGGGATTTAACTGAGGCCATGCAGGTCGGTTACTATGATGACTGTGTTCCCCGTGAAAACGATGGCTCATAAAGGCACTCTGAAAGAACATGGACAAGGGAGGCGGGAGGGGTCCAAAGACCAAGATCAAACTCTAATGGAATGTCAAGGATCTATGTCTGGAATTGTCTGGAACATTCCTAGCAACAGCTACGAAATAAAGAAAGGACAACTTACCCAGCATGTTTAGTGTCCCGATCGTATTGGTCTTCAGGGTCTTGATGGGGTTATACATGTAATTTGGAGGGGAGGCCGGAGAGGCCAGGTGGTATATCTGGTCAACTAAAGGAGACAAAAATGGAAGTGTGTGATTTCCAAGGAAAATACTAAAAACATTCTAAACTCCTAAGAATCAGGTTGTACGATAAAGGCATTTCTATATCTTTCACTGAAGTTCCAGTCGTTACTCTTTTATTCTTCATAAAAACTAATTTGCTTTTGCAATGAGAACTTTAAACAAAAACAGAAAGTCTAACTGTCTGGGCCTGTTCTCCAATCAGAGGCAATTTGATTACCAAGCTGACTGTTTCTGAGATCTGTCCCAGATACAGCACGCAAATCAGAAGGAAGACCGATTTTTCAGACACTGAATAAAGCATGACTATCTAAAGCAAGCAAGGTTTTTAATTTGTAAAACCAATCTGACATAAAAGCATTAAAATATGCTTTAATTGCTTTGTTTTTGCATATTTTGTGTACATAAAACCAGACCCTGAGAGGACAGTCGGAGGGTTGTTTTGTTTGTTTTCATTGACTGATTATTTATTGAGGATCTGCTCAGTGGCTCATGAGCAAAAAGACACATAGGAAACCAAGGTTAATAACAAGTTTCGGTCATCAAATGCCCATCTCAGGAAGGACACAGGCGGAGATACAATGACAAATTGCCAGCTTCGGAGGATCCCGGTCTGATGAAGGAGACAGGCGGGGGATGTGGTCTCTAGGTGGGCCCGGCTGTGCGGAGAGTTGGGCTGCGAGCTCATTCATGCGTGGGCTACTTGGGAATGAGGGTGCTGTGCACCAGGGATGGGAAAAGACAAGAATTTCTGCAGAGGCTCTGAAAGGTCTAGGGGACAAGTTTGGTATGGTGACCGTGTATGAGACTTTAGATGCCAGGATAGAGTCTGGATGTGCACTGATAATGAGTTGTGAGCAGGAGACATTTTGAGGACACAGATTTTGGCACCAAACACTAAGCAGCTGATAATGCAGTATAATTATTATCATAATTGCGAGGGCAAAGTACCATTATTCCTGTTTTACATAAGAGACTAAGAAGCTTGTAGGTGAAGCAGCTGAACAAGGACAATGACAGGATCTGAACCCAGTTCCATATGAATCCGCACCCAGAGCTTGTTGAGCATCATATGGTACTACCGTCAGTAGAGCTAGAGTCGGGAGAGTGGTTGTTAAAGCCGTGGATGTCAAAACGATCGTGTTCTGCACAAGTCCCCTCGCACACAGGTGTTCGCCGTAACATCGCCATCCCCAACCCTAGCTCTCCAGGGTCAGGGAGCACCGGCCACGCAGCAGAGAGGCCCTGGGAAGCAAAGTCTCCCTCTAAATAGAAGCGATGAAGAAGCACATAGAAGAAGGCCTTCCCCGCAGACAAACGTGTTTCTGTGCTGTGCCTTTCCACTCAGCTCCAGGTGAGAGAAAACATCACCACCATCACGGCGAGCCGAGGGATGGAGGGATCCGAGATGCCACTGCCAAAATGAACCCTCCTGTACACAGATTCAGCCCCCATGCAAGAGGGCCCACGGGGACCTCCCTGGCCTCCCACCCTCTTCCCAACCAGGGACCACTGCTCTCTTTTAGGTAACAGCACATTAGGGGCTGGGTTTCAGAAACGACAGGCAAAACAGGCAAATGGGGGAAAACAGTCCCCATGGTGAATTCTCCAATGTAACTTTCTCAGAAAACATTCCCTCCCACCCAACCACCCCACCCACATCCACGCACCACCTTTCTCCCACTGAAAATCTCCCATCATGCCCAGGATGGCATGGGAATCACTTCAGTGCCTTCTGGGGGCTGGGGCAACTTCTGAACACACTCTCCCACTCAGGGGTGAGGGCCGGATGACAGGTTATCGTTATGGCCGGATGACGGGCCAGAGGGGCAGAAGTGGTGGTTCCACACAAGAGCATGGTATTCTAGGCTGTGAGCTTGGTCTCCATTTAATTTACCCTAATTATCTCAGTTTTTCAAGCCCAACACAACTGGGAGGCTCAGTACACATGAGCCACTAACACTAGGAGAAGGGGGAAGCGGACGGTTCTAAGCAGATAGTATCTTTGGGAAGGGGTTCTAGGTACTGCATAGGCTCATGGAACAACCTAGTAATGGTTTTCCCTATTCCATGACCATACCTCAAGGGAGGCAAGAACAACTTGAAAAAGACTATAGGTCTCATCTTCTGGATACTTATTTATGAGGCTTTATTTGGCTAAGCCTATTCAGGCCAACTCCTGAAGTGATTGTTTTAAAAGTCTTCTTATTTTAAAAATACTGCTGTAACACCATCTCTATCAAAACCTCAACAGTGGTTTTTGCAGAAACAGAAAAAACCAAACCAAACCAAACCAAAAAAAAAACAAAAAACAAAAACAAAAAACCCATCCTGAAATCCGTATGGGATTTCAAGGGATCCTGACTAGCCAAAACAATTTTGAAAAAGAACAAAGTGGGAAGACTTACATTTCCTGATTTCGAAACAATACAAAACTACAGTAATCAAAGCAGTCTGTTACTGGCATAAAGACAGACACACAGACCAATGGAAAAGGATATGGAGTCTAGAAATAAATCCTGTGTACATGGTTCAATGATCTTCAACAAGGATAACAAGCCACTCAATGAAGAAACAACAGTCTCTTTAAACAAACGGCGCTGGGAAAACTGAGGATCTTATACGTAAAAGAATAAAGTTGTGTCCTTATCTTACACTACATATAAAAATTAACTTAATATAGACAAAAGACCCAAATGTAACATTTAAAACAATAAAACTCCTAGAACTCCTAGAAGAAAAAAGGGAAAAGGCTGCAGGATGTTGGATTTGGCAAAGATTTCTTGGATGTAACACCAAAAGCGAAGGCAACAAAAGCAAAAATAGAAAAATGAAACTATGTCAAATTTAAAAACTCTTCTGACAGTATCAAAGGGCAAAATCAACAGTAAAAAGGCAAACTACACAATGGAAGAAAATATTTACAAGTCATATATATGAGAAGGTGTTAATATCCAGAATATATAAAGAAGTCCTATAAATCAACAACAGAATCAAGTAACTCAGAGAATGGCAAAGCCCTTGAATGAATAATTTCTCCAAAGATGACATACAAATAGCCAACAAGCACATGAAAAGAAGCTCAACATCACTAATCATCAGAGAAAGGCAAATCAAAACTACAATGAGGAATCACATCACACCAATTAGGATGGCTACTATTAGGGAAAAAAAAAAAGAAAACGAAAACTGGAAATAGCAGGTGCTGTTGAGGATGTGGAGAAAATGGAACTTTGGCGCACTTTGGTGGTGATATAAATGGTGCAGCCGCTATGGAAAACAGTGTGATGATTCCTCAAAGTATTAAAAATAGAACTAACATAAAAGCAGGAATCCTACCTCTGGGTATATACCCCTAAGAACTGAAAGCAGGGTCTCAAAGAGATATTAGCACACCCATGTTCACAGCAGCACTACCCACAATAACCAACCGGTGAAAGCAAGCCAAGCGTCCATGGACAGATGAACAGGTAAACAAAATACAGTGCACACACACACACACACACAGTGAAATATTATTCAACCTTAAAATGAAAAAAAAAATCTGTCACACACTACAACAGAGATGTACTTTGAGGACATCACCCTAAGTGAAATAATCCAGTTGCAAAAAGACAAATCCTGTAGGACTCCACTTACATGAGGTACCTAGAGTCACCAAACTCAGAGACAGAGTGGTCCCGGGGCCTGGGGGAGGAGCGCCATTGTTCAAAGGGTACAGAGTTCCAGTTTGTAGATGAAAAAGTTCTGAGAATCTGTTCTAACACAGTAAGTTTAACACTACTGGCTAGTACACTTGAAAAACGGTTATGATGGCAAAAAACCAAAGTAAGATACTTATGAGCAATAAAAGCAGATAAAAAGAGTAATAGTGGAAAAAGGGTGTAACTTACTAAGGCTGAAGTTAAAATGAATGGTTTGTTCTCCTCCCTTTCTCTACCCTGGGAATATAAGAGCTAAAATCAGGCTCCTGGGCCACTGCCCATTCAAGATTCTCACTCAATCATTCAAGATTCTCACTCAATCCTTGCTATATAGCAGTCACCCAGTGAAGTTACCCAGTGAATGAGGGATACCTGGACCGCCAGCACCCGGATGCAGACGCTCCACGTGGGCAGACTCTGGACACATATATATGTATATGTATATATACATATATATATTTATGCATGTGTATGTACACACACACATACACACACACACACACACACACACATTTTAAAGCCACAATTGAAAACTACTAATTTAAAAATAGAACCCACACTTTTGAAAGACTAGTCTTTCTTCAAGAAAACTATGAAAACCCAAAAATCTTTTGAAATTGGTAATAGTCTTAACATGCAAATTCATTAAGAGTATCTTAATAAGAGGAAAATCCTGTGAATCTTTCTGAGCACTCCCAAGTCATTCTGAGCTGATAAACAGCTAAAAATAAAAAACAAAAAGTTTATTGTGTGAAGTGTAAGTTAACAAGCCAGGTCTCACGGAATGCCATCCTTCTTAGGCTGTTTTACCCTTGCAGCTTACAGACAGGACCAGTAAGAGCTCACTGCCTGTCCCTGCTCACCTGCTTCAGAGCTCAAGGACTGCAGGTGTATGCAGACCACCAACTCCACATGCACGTGCTGCACCTCCTCCGTGGAAAGCACTTCATCACACCCCGCTCTCAGATCCACCGCGGAACAAATCTGGCCAGGCCTCCAGAGCTGCGCACCACCTTGGAGAGCACACGCCCACGTGCCTGGCCCTGGAGCTGGCGCCCTTCAGATTTCTGCTCACACAGGTGCTGCCACCATGTGCTTCCCAAAGACCATTTAAATCAAGGGTATGGGTTGTGATCTCACAGAAGAAATCATTTAGCACTGTTTTTACTCTTGAGGTGACAATATCTGCAGTGAAGAAAGTCTTTCAGAGCATCAGAGACTAATGAAAAGGGGGCCCTAAGAGCTCATCCCTTGTTAAGTCCGACATTAAGCAAAAGACGTGAACATTTCCAACCTGCTCCCTGTCTCCTTTGCGAATGCAGGAGTCCATGCCTTCTCCCTCGAGGCTCAATTCAGATGTCAGTTTGTGTGGTGACCCCTCTTGCATGCCCTGGTTGGGGATAATCACCCTCCCTACCAGCTGCCCATGCCACTGGTTAATTACTGCATTCTGCCCTGTTCAGAGCTTCCCGCACGTCCTCTTCACCGGATGAAAAGTCACTGAGGACAAGCGATCCTTCTTCTTCCTTAGGCTGTCCATGCAGCTTTGCTCTCTGCAGGAGGGTGTGCCCACCTTGTCACCTAGGCGCACGCACAAATGCAGATTCCTGGGGAGATCTAATGCATCAGTAGGGCTAGATGGGCCTGGGGATCTGTGATGGAAAACCAATTTCCTGCCATAGCCGGGGCCAGTTTGGGAACTGTGCTCACCAAAAGCAAGCTGAGTGAAGAGGCGAGCCATAGACCGGGGCCTCTTCATCTAAAACGCTATTCCATCTGGTTTGTTGTTTTCACATCTGTAGTTCAGCCTGACTGCAGCTCCCTGGTCATCCCACCTGGAAAGGCTAAGGTGTGCCCTAAAAACTATGTCCCCCAGTCTAAGTAGCAACACTGATGCATCGTGCTTAAAAAGAACCTGAAGTCTGGGACACCTGGGTGGCTCAGTCAGTTAAGCGTCTGCCTTCGGCTCAGGTCATGATCCTAGGATCCTGGGATCGAGTCCCCCATCCGGCTCCTTGCTGAGCAGGGAGACTGCTTCTCCCTCTGCCTGCCACCCCCCACCCCCCTCTTGTGTGTGGTCTCTCTGACAAATAAATAAAATCTTTAAAAGAAGAAGAAGAAGAAGAACCTGAAGTCTTACGGAAAATCAGTATTTCCAATAGCTCCTCTTTCCCATGAGAATGTGTTCTGCTAGGAGCATTAATGAAAGTAACTCCGGTTCCTGTCCTAAAAAGGACCAAGCAACAGGGGATGCTGAGTAATTATTTGCATAAGAAATTGTGAAGAGGAGAGCGGGGGGGGGGGGTGGATTTTAGAACAAGCATAAATAATCAGTATGAGAAGTGCTACAAAAATACTGAGTAATATTAATAATAACAGAGCAGCAAAATTAACCCTCACAGCCCAGGGGGAAAAAAAGCCCTCAAAAGATGTCAATTGCATCATAAAAAACTTACACCAAAAATGAGCATGACATTCAAAAATCTAAGTTGAAGGAAGAGAGGAAAAAAACAAGAGAAAGAAAGGCATGGCCATTCACTCGCTGGAGCTGCGCCTCTCAACATGACCGCCAGGTGACCCTCCTGTGAGCCCGAAGCATTTACAAGGGCCACGTGCGGTAATCATGGCCAGAAAAATAGGAGCCTAAGCAATGAGCCCTAAAAGAGCTCAAATTAATGATCAAGGAAGGGAAATAGTAAGGCAAACTGGTGTTTTCCTTTTTCACAGAATTTCCTTCAATAGGTCCAAAACAGCCTTCCTGACAAACACAGGACGTTATTTTTTTTTTTAAAGATTTTATTTATATATTTGACAGAGATAGAGACAGCCAGCGAGAGAGGGAACGCAAGCAGGGGGAATAGGAGAGGAAGAAGCAGGCTCATAGTGGAGGAGCCTGATGTGGGGCTCGATCCCAGAACGTCGGGATCAAGCCCTGAGTCCAAGGCAGACGCTTAACGACTGCACCACCCAGGCGCCCCCACAGGACGTTATTTTTATGCTGGGAAGAGGATGGGCAAGGGGTGGGGTACAGCTGAGGCCTGCTCAGCCCCACAGTGAATTCTCAAAACAACGATCCTGTAGCGACACTAACCACAAACCAGCTTCCCACAGGTTTTCAGGATGAATTTCACTGTGCCTGGAAATACACAGATGATACACAAATATAAAAGGACAAAGGTGTTGAAATCGAACAACTCCAGATCACCCAAAATCGTTGTTCAGACTCCATCCAAAAAATCAAGTGTAGGGGAGCCTGGAAGGCTCAGTCTGTTAAGCATCTGCCTTTGGCTCAGGTCATGATCTCGGGGTCCTGGGATCGAGCCCTACCTGGGGCTCCTTGATCAGCAGGGAATCACTTCTCCCTCAGCTTCTGCTCCTCTCCCTGCTCATGCTCCCCCCCCATAAATAACATCTCAAAAAAAAAAAAAAAATTAAAAAAAAAAAAAGTGTAATCTCCTACCGAAGGGGAAATCCATGTAAAAGCCAACTGAATGTTTACACCTCCCCGTGATTTTTTTTTTTTTTTAATATAAGTTCCTAGTGTAGCCTGTGTCTGACTGCTTCCCTGTGTCAGAGATGCACCATAATAAACTGGTAAGATACCCACCAAGGAGTTGCACCCTGAAGCTTTGGAAAAACTATATAGTAAAACAAGGTTGGTTCTTGCTGTGACTTTGTGTGATTATTTAGCATAAAGTAAAATCCCAGCATAAAGATACTCCTGTTTATACAACATGTCCTCTCCCTGCAGTCCCGGCCAGAGCCCTGGCATAAAGACTGCACAAGATGTCCCTCTCTGCCACATGGAATGTGCAGCCTTAACCCTTGTCCCTCAACACCGGTATTTATGATGGAAAACAGGATTTAAGAAGATGCAGGACTTTTCAGTGTAAAGACCAAATTTCTCTTGGCACAAAGAACTAAACGAGTGGGATTTTTTGCCTTGATTCATATCAAATATTGACTTAATGCAAAGGGAAGACTGTACATGTCAGAGATCTGGCTCAGCCCCAGGATCAAAAGTTCTGGTCAGCACTGCTGCCTGTCAATTTCCTGCAGCCAGCAGGGCCCTCACCTCCCCCGGAACATCCCCCAAGTGCTCAGGGGTCACCGTGCTAACACCGTGGCAAGAAGGCAGCTAAGGTCCCAGAGCTTCACTGCAGGAATTCCCCACGGCTCCAACTTCAACAGAGGGGGGAATCTCGCATCTGTAGCCTCTGCATTTTATGTTTACATTTGCAACAAAAACTGAACGGGAGAAAAAAATTCTAAATTATAATCCAACAAAAATATTCTAATCAAAATAGCACTGCTCAAATATCTACATCAACACAGACTCAATGCTCTTGGCAAACACAGTTTCCATCCACCATTCCTGGTCAACTCCAGGGCACCTGGGTGTGATAGTCCAGCCTCTCGTGTCTTCCCTGTCTTGCTGCCCACCCCTCCTGGCCTTGCACAGGATCCCTGCACCCGGGTACAAGGTGGGTTACAGGACTCCACGCACTGGTTCCCTCACCTGCGCACGAGGATAATAACTGCCTACCTCACCCGTACATTGAAAGAATTAAATCTGTTAATTATACACAGTGATTAGAACAGTGCCTGGAACACAGTGAGTATTCATGAAGTGTTTACGATTGTCATTTTCTGCTTTCATTGTCCTGGACCTCGTACTCACAGGGACTGCATGTTCCAGGAGCAGGCTCCCCATGAAGCAATGGGTGTCTCTGTCTTCTTCCGTCTCTATAGAAATGTTGGTTTCCAGATTCCTGCTTGTGTAGACGGTGGACAAGTAAATTGGGATAGCTTCTGGGAAGGACACGGGCTGTATACACCATGAGCCTGGACATGAGTCTAAGGCAATGACAAGTGACTTTGATGTGTATACGGGGCAGCTTTCTCAAGGAGGGGTCATCATGGCCCATACTTGCAAACTCCCCAGATAGCCAACAACACCAATAATAAAACCATACTATATTCACATGATGCGGAAGTGCTAATAAAATAACCTCCAGAACATATAGCTTAGCCTATGCTGCGTTACATGTACTCAGAACACTTACATTAGCCCACCCCTGGGAAAAAGCCTCTAATACAAAGCCTACTTTGTGACAAAGTGCTGAATATCTCCTGCACCTTATCAGCATGGTACTGAAAGTGAAAGCCGAAGGGTGGTCTGGGTATGGAGTGGTGGTAAATCTATCGGTTGCTGACCTCGTGATCGCTGGCTGGCTGACTGCGAGCTGCAGCTCCTGCCGCTGCCAGCATCACAAGAAGACATGACCACATGTCCCTAGCCCAGAAAAAGATCCAGATTAAAAATTCAAGTATGGGGTGCCTGCGTGGCTCAGTAGGTTAGTCCGCCTTAGACTCAGCTCAGGTCATGACCCCTGCTCAGCGGGGAGTCTGTTTCTCTCTCTCCCTCAGCTCCTCCCCCTTGCTCCTGCTCTTTCTCTCTCCCTCTCAAATAAATAAATAAAATCTTTTTAAAAATTCAACATATGATTTCCACTGAATGTGTACTGTTATCACACCATTGTAAAGTCAGAAAATCATTTAAGTTGACCACTGAAAGTCAGGGATTGGCCAGACCTCCATCCTCCTCCAGCAGAGTCGGCTCTGCTCTGAAAAAGCCTCCAGGGTCAGTGCTCAGTGTCCTATGCGTCCCTAATCCTTGCTGCCATGATCACACGGCTCTTTGTCTAGACATGCTCTCTTCTCAGGGAGCCTGCCTGTGGCCGACACCCACCTGCCAGCCCTCAAGGCTGGAACGAGGGGCTGCCCCAACGCTGCGCCTCCTTTCCACCATCTCCGTGGCCTGGCATCTCCTTCACAAAACCTGAACACACCCCACAACCCCCAAACCCTGGCTTGTCTGAAACTTCCCGGAACCCTTAATACATGGGTTGGAAGGGTTAACTTGACTCCTTCCAGAGATTCATCATCTGAAACTTCAATGTCTCGTTTGGTAAAATCCAGAGTTCTTTTAAAGCAATCTAAAACCAGATTCACTTATTTCAGTGAGTATTATAATTCCCTCCAAAGCAGCGCTATTCCTTCTCTCCAGACCACGCAGGGCCTCTGGCAGAACCCCTATGACACCAGCACCACTGGTCTTTTTCAGTTTTACAATTCATGACCTCATGGCCATCCCCAAATTCCAGGGGACCCCACCCTCAGCCCCGACCCCGAGGATGTGGCAATCACTCTCTCCCTTCCCAAATGCCACCACCACATTCCGAGTGCAGAGAACAGTTACTTTCCCACAACAGTGAAACAGCTAATGCCTCTGCCTCTGAAGCATCCTGGTTACACTTGGAAAATAATGAGAGGCGGCAATCTGTGAAGGAAAGTTCATGAAGCTCCGCTAGGACGCTGCCGAATTAGGTGTCCCCACTGCTACCCCGTTACAACCCAAACAACCCGCCAGCCCCGGAAAGACAAAGAAACCAAAACAAATTCCATACAATACTCTTCAGAGCCGAAGAACGTTCCTGCTGCGGTGTCAATACCACTCAAGTGGAGTGTCTTTTCTGGGGAAAAAGGTACTCAAGAGTAGAGTTACGCATTAAACGTTCGGTGTACATGCCTTGTAACACTCTCTCCCGCACAGAGGAGAAGAATAATTCAATCACATCGACAGGACACGTTAACTCCTTCACTGCCGCTAAAAGACTGGAGTACACGCTACACCAAATGGTAATTCCACTCAGGATGAGCACAGGCTGTAACATTCCATCAGAGGAAAAACTAACGTGGAAGGGAACTATGGCAGGCACCGTACGCACAGGCGAGGACAGGTCACTCAAGGGTGCCCTCAGTCGTGTCATCCCTGTGTGACAATGCAACCCCGAGGGGAGGGGGCAAATCAAACTGAGTTCATCTGGTTAAATTCATGCTGTGTCTGGCTTCAGGGGGGGGAAGGATTACTACCCCTGAGACGTACAACTGTACCCACAAGCAGGATCCAGTGATGGATGCTCTCCTCCCCGTCTGGGGCTGAGTCAGATGGGCACTGAGATGGGGAGGGGCTGGGGAGACTGTCCCAGGCATGTCAAAACCCCTTACGCTAAGGTTGGAGAAAGTGAAAAACAGGCTTTGGACTATGAAGGTGGAGAAATGTGTCTTATGCTCTCCCACACGGTGCTATTCCCACTGCCAGCGAAGGGCAGAAGTGCGACCCCGTTCTTGTGAGTCCATTCGGTGCATTTGTGTGTGCCCTCCACACGGAGTCTACTGCCAGAAGTGGGAGAAATGGTCTCCAATAGTTTTGGTGTCAAAGCTCAGAGGAAAAGCAGATAATTTACTTACCAACACACTGTTTTTACTAAGTTTTGGTTTCTCGATAGTACTGAAATTATGTGACCAATTGTTTCATTTCACAAGTGTTTATTGCCATGTGCAAAAAAAGGGGAAAGAGGAATAATAATAGCAGCTACTATTCGGGGAGCACTTCTGAGGCACCAGGCCCTCTGCTAAGCCCTGCGGTTTTCTACTGATGCCCTAACAAACTTAGAGGTGAAAAAAAATGCCCATTAATGATCTACCGGGTCTGCAGGTCAGGCGCGCTGTGGCTCAGCCGGTTCTCCCTCTGCCCTCACAGGCTGAAATCGGGTGTCAGCAGGGCTGCATGCCTGTCATCAGTGGGTGAGTCAAGCTGTCGGCAAAGTTCAGTTGCACGAGGCTGCAGCACTGAGGTCCGAGTCTCCCTGCTGGCTGTGGGCTGGGAACTCCCAGCAGCTGCCCACAGGCTCAGCCAGACACAGCATGAATTTAACCAGATGAACTCAGTTTGATTTGCCCCCTCCCCTCGGGGTTGCATTGTCACACAGGGATGACATGACTGAGGGCACCCTTGAGTGACCTGTCCTCGCCTGTGCGTACGGTGCCTGCCATAGTTCCCTTCCACGTTAGTTTTTCCACTGATGGAGCCAGCAGCCGTGGGTCAAGTCCCCCTCATACCTCGAATCCCCCTGACCTCCCTGTGCCTGTGTCTCGGAGGCATCCCATCTACCAGGTCTCTCCAACTCGCTCCTCCCCCTGCTGCTGCCGCTGCTTTTCAATACTTGCATGATTGTGTGGGCCCGCCCACAGAGCCCCAGGTAATCTCGGCATCTTACTGATACCAGCGGATTCATGACCTTAACTCCACGAGCGAGGCCTTTCACCGCAGCGCGCAGACTCCCACACTTTGCAAGCCTGCCTGTGAGCGCCCTGCCATGTGCATTACCTCAATTAACCCTCACAGCAAACCCACGATCAAGTCCAGGGGGAATGTGAGCCAATATATCTATTACCTAGATCGTCTGGTTCACCTCAGAAACTACAGCCGAACCACAAAATAAATCCCTGGTAGATTAAAAACTATATGTTAAAAAAAAAAAAAAAATCACACAAACAAGACACCATGGCTGAATATTTCTCTATTCTTGGGACACTGAGAGCATAAAAGAAACAGAACAAAGGGGGAAAATAAACATGAGACTGTAATTATAAAAATTTCAATGGAATTAGAAGACAAAAACCAGATTTGGGGGAGGGGCAAATATTAAATATATACCAAATGATTAATATCCCTATATTGAAGAACCCCTAAGAAAAGCAATTTTTTTAAAAAAAAGGTAAAAGAACTATTTAGATTTCTTTTGTGAATTTTAACTTGTTAGGAAAAAAAATCTATTTTAGTCAAAGAACCATGTGTTTTCTATCAAATTAGCAAACTATTTTGTTAGTAGTTTTTGAAGATAATGCTCAGTGCTACTCCTGTTAGTCAAACAGACAACACCAAATAATGAGGACAGATCAGCATATGGCAAAATCCACATTCGAACTCTTTATTAAGGAAATAAAATTCAGACAAAGATACTTATAAGTAAACACTGGAGAACGTTTAAGGATAGGAGTAAATAAAGCCTGGTATACCCATATGATAAACACTGCTCAGCAACCATACCGGTTCTGCAAGATACTTTGTATTGACATGGGAAAATGTCCATGACTGAATAACGTGGAAAAGCAGAACGGTACCCTATCCATGCATGACGAGGGGCAGGTGACGCTCGAGCTTCTGAGCCTGCAACCTGAGGCGGAGCTCCGGCCTGACCACTTAACAGACCTCATGGCTTTGGGCAGACCACAGCCCAATTCGTTTTCCATAAACATTCAAGGGGGGACGATACCACTTACCTCTCAGGGTTCTGGTCAGATTTAAACGAGAAGGAAGGTGAAGTCTGGTGATCCCAAGAGGCCTGCTAGGCAAGCACCAGGTAGAGGTTCTCATCAGCACACCTCAGACAAACCCCCACCCCCACTAGCCTCTTGTGGCTGTTTTAGCTGAAGTGCCACACGCTAGGTGAACTACAACACCAGAAATTTCTTTTCCCAGTTGTAGAAAACAGTGTTGGCAAGGCCACGCTTCCCTCAAAGCCTCTAGGGGAGAACCACTCTTGCCGTGTAGGCGGTCCTCAGCCTGGGGCTGCATGGCCTCAGTCTCTGCCTCGGTGTTCGTGAGACCTGCTCTTCTCCCCATGCATCTGCGTCTTCTCCATTCTGTCTCTTAGAAAGGCACTCACCATTGGAAGTACGGCCCAGCTGCGTAATCCAGGCTGATCTCATCCAGAGATCCTTAACTTCGTTACATCAGCAGAGACCTTTTTCCCACAGAAGCTCACATTCACAGGTTCCAGGGATTAAGACATGGATGTATCTTTTTGGGGACTACCATCCAACCCACTACAGCCCTCAATCCCTGACTCCTTTAGAGTGGCAAAGTTACTGAGGCTTTAAACTCCTGATGTGGAATTTCACTATTAAGTAGCATTCCACAGGAAACAGAGAGTTTTAGAGGGGAGGGGGCAGGGGGATGGGCTAGCGCGGTAAAGGGTATTAAGGAGGGCATAGATTGCATGGAGCACTGGGTGTTATACGCAAACAAGGAATCATGGAACACTACATCAAAAACTAATAATGTCCTGTATGGTGACTAACATAGCATCATAAAAAAAAAAGCAAAAAAAAAAAAAAAAAGCATTCCACACCAACTAGCACCCGCAGGAAGCTCGAAGTACTTTCACACAAATGGGGCAGGCATTGGATGTGTTATGCAGTGGCAAGGGTCGTGCACGACACCAGCCCTATGGAACAGACCGTGACACTCCAAGCCAGGAGTGCTCGGGACAGGGCAGTCAAGCGCCCACACTGCCACCACTGCTCTTTATCAGAGAAACTAGGAGAGTGCCTTGTACCCAATAAGACCATTTCAGAAACGAGGCACAACTCACACTCACTGTGGCCGGGTCAGAAGGCTCCGGGGGGTGGGGGGTCCGGCTGCTCTGAGGAACCCACCCGGCAGGCTCCAGGCACTGTCAGCGTGCACTTTCACCCACCTTCAATGTACAGAGGCTCCACCACATCGTGGTTAATCAGCTCGAAGTTCTCATGGCCGATCCAGTGCTCCACGTTCCTCTTCCTGCCCGTGAAGAAGTTGTCCACCACAGTCACCTCGTGGCCGTCCATCATGAGCTTGTCGGTGAGGTGGGAGCCCACGAACCCCGCTCCTCCGGTGATCTGCACATGCCCCACATCCCCGGAGAAAGCACAAGAGGACACGGTGACAACCAACTTCAAGGGGATATGGCTTTGGTGCAGCCACAGCTTCAAACTTGGGAGGAGAGCAAGGAAGGAAGACACTAACAGTTTACCGACAGCATCTTCACTCTTCCTCCAGGACAAGTCGTTATACTATTGTCAACTTCTAAGCAGCCTAAAACTTGAAGCTGTCGCAATAGTTACAAGTTCCCAAGTGTCTCCTCTGACAGAGAATTTTACATTAGAAAGTTCTTATTTTATACCGGAGAGGTCACTGAATATCACTTGTATCGTTCTACCACCACTCCTGCGAAGTTTCAGAATGACTTTCTTTTAAAAAGTGATTAGCAACATGCAGAGATTCAGTGAACGACCAAATAATATATGTGGTTTTTAAACTGGACACAGATAGGTCATAAAAAACAATTATCTTTCCAACTGCTTATGAGAACAAATGAATAAGCGATAGATGCTGTTTGCAGACCAGAGCCCTAAATGATTAAGTTCCACCATTCGGTGACTGAGCGGGAGCGCGACCGCTGCAGGGGGTCCGCTGAAGGGCCCAATGGGGACAGGGGGTCCGCTGTGGGGGCAGGGGGCCAGCAGTAGTGTGCTTCCAAAACCTGAGCCACGACAAATGCGAAGAGGCAATCACGACTTAACACGCTGTTTAATACATAGACTTGATTCAAATTAAACAGTATAAATGGAGGGGGCCACAAAAACCATACTGCATTTTGGGGAGGAAGGAGTGAAAAGAATAAACTCAGAAAGCAGACTAGCCGTGAGAAACTACTTTCTCTGCCCTGTTCTGTTCTCCGCTCTGCCTTCTCTGCCGTCAAACTTGCACTCACCCCACCCTCCTGTTCCAAACTGAGAGAATTAACAGGAGTTAAGACGCCAATTCTTTTACAAAAAAAAAAAAAAAAGAAACCACACATAAACCCTTAGGCACATGGTTTTAAAGCATTTAGTTTGCCACAAAGTGCAGATAAATCTGACACATAATTCAAATGTTCACCACGGGCGAGAGCAAAGCAGCCAGGGGCGAAGGAAGTAGATTTGGGGGACGGGGCGGGGTCATGCCAGCCGCAGAAGAACCACGTCAACCCCGTCCAGACATTTACATAGGCTCTGATGAAAATGCAAACATAGCAGAGCCTCGAAGGACATGGGTGTGAACTGCAGGCTCCACTCTTATGCAGATTTGTGTTCCATCAACACAGAACGGGGCTGTCAATGTATTTTCTCTTCCTTACGATGTCCTTAATACATTTTCTTTTCCCCAGTTTATTTTCTTGTAAGAACAAAATATGTAATACACGTAACACACAGAATATGTGTTAATCGACTCTTCGTGTTATGGTAAGGCTGCCAGTCAACAGCAGGCAACAGGAGTCAAAAGTTACACACGGATTCTGGACAGCATGTGGGGCTGTGGGGGGTGAGTGGTCAGCGCCTCTCACCCCTGAGTTGTTCAAGGGTCAGCTGTATCATGGTTGAGAACATGGATGCTTGAAAAGTCCTGACGCTCAACAGCTTTCAAACAGCTGCATTCATTCTTTAAGGAGAGCACCATTTCCTAAACCCTCTCTGCTTCGCAGATAGGAAACTGACACCCAGGGGAACTGCATTTTGGACCATGATCCCCAGATCACTAGTGAGGACAGAATAAGCTCAGAGTCTTCCTAATTTCATATTCTCTCCACTACCTGTAGATTTGTCTGGTTCATGTTTTATCCTCAGAATGCCTACATCTCACCTGTATAACCGAATGATGATTTGAAAACAGAACGTTCAGGAAAAACACATGAATTCCAAATCTAGCTCTATTAGTGCTTAACTCGAGGGATGAAAATTCATTTTATTTGGACTTCATTTATTGCATTTTTCCAAGCCTTCCACAGTTCATAAATCAGAAAAATTACATCTCTTTTCGAAGAAATTTAACCTTTTTTAATGTAACTCTATATCTATATGCAAATGTTCCCTAAACTAAGATGTTCTGTCACATGCTAACTTTATCTCCACACCTAAAATAACCGAGCGACTACTCAGAGCTAGCAGAAATGCAGCGTACTAAATTATACATGATTGCCTCCAACATTTCACTAGTTTTAGTGGTGACATAAACTTGCTGGAAGCGCCTCAGCCTTGGTTGAAATGCATTTGAACTCTTTCTCTTGAGTAAGCACTTTCTATCGAAAATACTTAAAGATTTATGTAACGGAGCTGGTGGTTATACAATGTCACTCCCTAATCAATTTCAGCCCATTAGGCAAGCATTTCAAACAGAAACAAAACTGGCAGAATCTCATCACTTACAAGCTCCCCCAGGAAAACAAATCGCCAAACCCAGGCATATCCTTTGAATAACAAGGAGCTAACACCCCAAAAAGAGAGCAGGAAGAAAGGACAGGAGACCTCTTACAGTGGAACTGAATGGACTCCACACAGCTTTGCACGGCTCTGCAGTTATGAGCTCATCTCAACTGCTTGTACTTCCTGCTCTTGTGGGAGCTCACAGGCAGCGAACCTGGTCCAGTTCAAGGGCAGCATTCAAACTCATGCTGCTCAGTCAGCAAGAAGAATGCCTTTCTGACAAACCTCTTCTTTGTGCCAAGGCTTCCACAATCACTGAAAAGGCTTTGGGTTTTAGCAACAATGTGGCACCAGATGACTATGAAATGCGGCTTAACCTACGAGATGGCAGAGGAGTGAAGGACACTCAGTCCACTTACTGTGGTTATGTGAAAAGTGAAATAAATTCGGTAATACTCAGCATCGACGGGAAGATCATCCCATGTGAATATAATAATAACCCTTGCAAAACTATGCATGGCTCATATATTAGTGTAGGGCATCAAATATTCTGATTGCTCCAACATGTGGCAGCAGAAAGACTGGAAAATTAACTTTTCTCTGCTGTTGAAGACACGGTTATATTTCTCAATTCATGCTTAAATGCCTACGCATTTTTGATATGGTAGAAATAACCCCAAAAGATGGGTGTGCAAATATAACAGATGTTAAGAGTCTGCTCAGGGTGAGATTTATATAAACCATCTAAAAAGGCAAGAGGTTTTCTATAACTTCCAGAAGAAAAAGGAGATTATGGGTGAATCAGTTTAATACTGATTCAAGACTACTACTTTGGTGTTTGGGATACACAGTCCTACAGCCTAGATAACAGGTAAAAGAACAAAAAACAACCTTGTGTACCAACCATTTATATATCAAAGTCACAGATAAAATATTTCTTACAGAATGGCAAGGTGAGGTGCTCCACAGACCTGTCCCCCGGCAAAAGAACCATAACTGGTAAGAATTTAAAAATCTAAAAAAAAACATAAAATAAAATAAAATAAAATAAAATAAAATAAAATAAAATAAAAAATAAAAATAAAAATCTAGCCATTTAAAGTTTCTGGAAATTGTCTTAAGGGTATAAAGCAAATGAAGAAACATTTATTCAAGAAGATCTACTAAAATTCAGTAAGAACAGAGAGAATCAGTGACACCTGGGCCATGGCCCACTCCCACCCTCATAGTTTAGAGTGGGTGGGTGTTAGGTGTAGCCAAAACAATGGTGCTCCTGGTCAAAAGATAAATAGTATCTCCCCAGGAAGGGCAGGCCACCCACATTTCTCATTCCCCCCAGCTGTGAGCTGCACAGGCTAAATTCCTGAGGTGTGAGCCAAGTGGTTAAGAGACACCTTCCTCCTCCAGCTCCCACTCATGTGGCAGGGGCTCTACTGCAGGCATGGCAGGCTGTGACTGAGTAGTGGGATTGTGGTCACCCTTGCCCCAGCTCACTCATGGAATGGATTCCATGCCCAGAGAGATAAGGCAAGAAGACCAGGGTTACTGCTCCTGCCAGCTTCCTGCTTGTAGGGAACGTCACTCCCTCCTCCAGCTCCACAGTAGTAGCTCAGAGATTTTCCCCTGGGGACAGAGGCAGTCAATAAAAACACAAGAGTTCCAAAGCCCTCCCCAGAGAGATGGACTTAATTTGAAAGAGAAAGTGGGAAAGTTCAAGCATAAAGGCTATCTCAAAAACCAGAGATTTAAGTGGTAAGCAACGAAAAAGAGGCCCGTAGCTCTATGAAAGCAACAAGCTTAGCCACAGGCCAGCTAGTTTAGTAGAGAGAACCAGGGAAAGACACGCCTCAGACTCTTTTGGGGTCAGAGTAAACCTCAAAGACTGGCCTAAAAATCTACCTCCGCAAAGTGGCCAGAATTTAATGGGATCAGACTGAGGAGCAATTTATAATGCAAAGCATTGATTAAAGCACAGTTTGCTCAACTAGCAATTATTAGAGCCTAACGGTCAGTGTGATACCATACAAGGCAGACAGCTTAACAGAGAAATCAGGCTAAGAGATGGTCAAAGAGAGCCCTGGTAGAACCACCGCCATCCCAGGGTGACTGTGTCCATCTCCAAGGCTGTAGCCTCTGAGCAGCGGTCATCAGAATCCCATACTCCAGGGGAGCAGACACCACTGAAAGAGACCAGCCAAGTCACTAAACAAGTAAACAAACAAGAAAAATAAAACAAAGCTTGGAGAAAGAGGAAAATAGTACCCAGAGTTGCTACAATATACTACCCAAAATACCCAGTTCTCTACAAAAGACTTTGAGACATGCAAAGAAACAGGAATGTGGGATGTGGACACAGAGAAAACCACCAGGCGACAAAAACTGCCTGTGTCAGGGCCCAGCTGTCACATTCAACAGTCCTCAAGTCAGCCAGCATAAACAAGTTCACAAGAATGGGAGGAAACCATGCTTGAAGAAGTAAACGGAGACTAAAAAGGGAAAAATTATAAAATAGAAACAAATGGAAATTTGGGGGTTGACAGGTATAGAAAAATTCATGAGAGTCAACAACTGATTGGATGTGGCAGAAGAAAGAAAGCAAACCTGAAGATAAATCAAGAGAGTTTATGCAACCTGAAGAGCAGAGAGAAAAAAGAAAGGAAAGTGAATTACCTCAGACCAGCATGAGACACCAGTAAACACACCAACATGCATGTAATGGCAGCACCAGAAAGGAAGAAAGAGAGGAACAGAAAAAATATTCAAAGAAATAATGGCTGAAAAGTTACCCAGACTCATAAAACACATGAATCTACACATTCAAGAATCTCAACAAATTCCATCCAAGCAGGATAAATGCAAACAGAAATAGATGCATGTAGTCAGATCATACTAAAAATGCTGAAAATCAGAGACAGAGATAAAATTTTGGAAGCGGTTGTACGGGGTTCAATACTGCCCTACAAAATTTATATCCTTCTTAGAATCTCAGATCATGACCTTATTTGGAAACAGGGCGACTGCAGATGTAATCCGTTGAGATCCGGTCATACTGGAGTAGGGTAAATCCTGAATCCAGTATGAGACCCACGGGAGAACACCGTGTGATGATGGATACAAAGATGGATGTGTCTACAGGACAAGAAATCAAGGACTAGTGGCCACATCAGAAGCTAAGAGAAAGGCATGAAACAGATTTCCTCCTAGGAACTCCAGAGAGAGCAGCGCCCTGCCAACACCCTGACATCAGAATTCTAGCTTCCAGTAGTGGGAGAGTTTCAGTTTCTGTTGTTTTAAGCCGCTGAGCTCATAATTGTGACAGAGGCCTGTAGAAAGTAGACAGGAGACAAAGAAAAGGACTCCTCACATACAAGGGACCCCAACATGAATAACAGCCTACTCTCGATCACAAGTAGCAGAGGAAGAAGTGGGGTAACACATTCAAAGAAAGAAAAGAAAGAAAACTGTCAGCCAAGAATTTTATATACAACTCAAACTTCTAAAACTGAAAAACAAAAACAGATAAACAAAAAATGAGAGTATTCATTGCCAGCAGCCCCGCCATACAAGAAATACTAAAGTGTGTTCTTCAGGCTGAAAGCAAACGATCCCAGGCAGCATTTCCCACAGAGGAAACAAAAGAGGGAGGAACAAATAAAGTAATTAGGTAATTATAAAAGACAATATAATGGCACTCTCTCCTTTCTACTCTTAATCGATTTAAAGACCAAATTGTATAGCACAATGTGAACATACTTAAAGCCACAGAACTACATACTTAAATGATACAATGATAAATTGTGTTACGTATATTTTACGACCACCATCACCACAGCAAAACAACTGTATAAAATAATATGTATATTACTGTATTATTTGCCCTGTAAAATACAGAAATATATTTGACAACAGCATGAAGTGGGTAGATGGCAGTTGTATTACTGTAAGGCAATGACATCAAAAGTTGACTCAAACCCACAGGAACAAATGAAGGAAACTAGACAGGGTAATGAAAAGGATGATGTAACAAATTCTGTAAATACATCTTAACTATCCTTTATTCCCTCAGTTTATTTAAAAGATATAAAATTTAAACATTATAAAATATAAAACAATTATAACAATGTATTGTGGAGTTTATAACCTGGACTAAAGTAATACATAAAATGTATAGAATAATATCACGAGAAGGGGTGGGTAACAGAACTATGTAGGACTGGCATTTCTATATCTCACTGGAACTCAGTATAAAACTGAAGTAGAGTATCCTAAGTTAAAATGTAGATGGTAACCACTAGAATAAATAGCAACAAAATGAATTTTTAAAATACAGTAAAAAATAATTAAAGGAATTCAAAAGTCACATAAGAAAAGATTTACTTAATGCATAAGAAAAGAAAAATGGAAGACTGGAAGAACAAAGAAGATATGAGGCATATGGGAAACACAAAATAAAATGGCAGTTATAAATCCAACTATGTTGGTAATAACATTAAATGTGAATGGATTAAACCAACCACTCAAAAGGCAGTGACTGCCAGACTGGAAAAAAACAAAATAAAACAAGGTCCAACTATATAAAATCTTAAGGAAACAGACTGAAGACTGGAAGTTACAATGTGTTGAATGTAAAAAAGTATAACACATAGCATAGAAATAATAAGAAAGCTGGAGTGGCTATGATGATATCAGACAAAATAAACTTTAAAACAAAAAAATGTTAATAGATAAAGAGGGGCATTTTATAATGACAAAAGGGTCAATCCATCAAGTAGATAAACAGTTATAAACATTTATACACCTAACAGAGACCCAAAATATAAAAAGCAAAAGTGGAAAGAACTGAAGGAAGAACTAGAGAATTCAACAATCATAGCTGGAGGCATCAACACCTCACTCCCAATAATGGACAGAACTATACAGAAGATTAGCAAGGAAATAAAGGACTTGAAAAACATTGTAATCCAGCTAGACCTAACAGATATCTATAGAACACTCAACAACAGCACAATACACAGTCCTTTTAAGAATATATGACGGGCGCCTGGCTGGCTCAGTTAGTGGAACATGAGACTCTTGATCTCAGGGTTGTGAGTTCAAGCTCCATACTGGGTGTAAAGTTTACTCAAAAATAAAATCTTTAAAAGAAAAAAAAAGAGTACATGAAATATTCTCTAGGACAGATGATATCCTAGACCATAAAAAAAGCCTCAATAATTTAAAAGGAACTGAATCATACAAAGTAAGTTCTCTGACTACAATAGAATGAAATTAGACCTCAATAACAAAGAAATTTGAGAAATTCACAAGTATGCAGAAATTAGCCAGCACACTTCCTGATGACTAAAGGATCAAAGAATAAGTTATAAGAAAAATTAGAAAATACTTTGAAATGGGTGACTATGAGGAACTAGCACACCAAAACTTAGGGTAGGCGGCTAAAGCAATGTAATTTCTAAAGATACAAACTACCAAAATAACTCAAGAAGAAATGGAAAATCTGAATAGATCTATAACCAGAGAGTGAATTAGCAATGTTAAAAAAGATATTAACAAAAAAAAGCTTAAGCCCAGATAACTTCTGTGGTGAATTTCACCAAACACTTTAATAAGAATTAATACCAAATCTTCACAAATTCATCTTAAAAAATAGAAGAGGAGGGAACACTTTCCCACTTATCCTATGAGGTATTACCCTGATACCAAAACAAGCAAAAGACATCAGAAGAAAGGAAAATTACAGACCAAAATCTCTCATAAATACAGACAAAAATATCCTCAACAAAATGCTAGCAAATCAAATCTACCAGTATATAAAAAAGGATTATACATTAACCAATAGAGATTTACCCCAGATATGCAAGATTGGGTTGCAAACTGAACAAACCAGGGCTAGAAGGGATCTGGTCAACCTGACAAAAGGCATCTATGACACGCTCTCAGCTAACATCATACCTCAAAGTGAAAGACTAAAAGCTTTCCCCTAAGATGAGGAACAAGACAAGGATGTCTGTTCTTCCCACTTCTATGCCAGGACAATTAGGCAGGGAAGTGAAATAAGAAAGCATCCACACTGATAAGGCAGAAGTTAAACCACCCATAATTGCAGATGACATGATCTTGAACAGTACATAAAAACTCCTCAGGAATCTACTTGAAACTATTAGAACCCAAAGATTTCAGCAAAGTTGCAGGATATAAGAAAATACAAAAATCTATTATATTTCTATTTACTGGCAATACAAAATATAAAAATGAAACTAAAAAACAATTCCATGAATGCTAATATCAAAAAGGGTAAAACACTTTAGAATAAATCTAACAAAAGTGTAAAACTTATACTCTGAAAACTATAAAAAGAATGTTAAAAAAAATTAATGAAGACCTAAATAAAATAGAAAGACACCCCATGTTCAAGGATCGGAAGATAAAACTGTTAAGATGACAATACTGCCCAAATTCATCCACAGATTCAATGTGGTCTGTAATGAAATCTCAGGTGGCTTCTTTGAACAAACTGATGAGCTAATCCTAAAATTCACCACGAACTGTAAGGGATCGAGAACAGTCAAAACTATCTTGGAAAAGAAGACAAAGCGGGAGGATTCACACTTCCCAATTTCAAAACTTACTATAAACCAAGTAACCAAGACAGTGGTACTGGCATAAGGACAGGCAGGATCAATGGAACAGAACTAAGAGTCTAGAAAAAAATATTTTCATTTATGGTCAGCTGATTTTTGACAAGGGTGCCAAAACAATTCAATGGGACACGATTAGTCTCATCAGCTAGTGGCACTAGGTATATTCCCAAGAGAACCAAAAAACTATGTCTGTACAAAAACTTGTACACTTATGTTTCATAGCAGCATTATTCACAATGGCCTCCAAGTAGAAACAACCCCAAATGTCCATCAACTGACAAATGGATCAACAAAAATGTGGTATATCCATAATATGAAATATTATCCAACCACAGAAAGGAATGAAGTACTGATTTGTGCTATAAACTTTAGAAACATTACTCTAAGTTTAAGAAATCAGATACTAAAGACCACATATTGTATCATTTCATTCATGGGAAATGTCCAAAACAGGCAAATCCATTGAGACAGAAAGTAGTTTCAGTGATTGCCAGGAGCTGGGAGGAGGATGGCTGACAACAGGGATGGGGTTTTTCCTGGAGTGATGAAAATCTTCTGGAATTAGAATGCAGTGCTGTCGTAGGACTTTGTGAACATACAATAAAGCAGTAAACTGTACATTCTGTACAGGTGACTTAGGGTATGTGAATTATACCTCCATTTAAAAAGCCAGTTTCTTGATACTACAAATATTAATCAGATGTACAAACTTACCAAAATTCTTTTACGGTCCTTTTCTGATAAAAATTTTACTGGCGGGTATTTCTGGGTGAAGCTGTAGAACATGAAGAGATGAGAAAAGAAAAGTCAAACATCTCCTGTGGGGGGTTTTCTCTACTACATCAAAACAAAGGCTAGATTGTGGCATTTTTATTGTCTGCTCCTTCTATCCATTCCAAGGGAGGGCTGTAGGAACCAAGTGGTTATTGGCTCATAGGAATTCAAGAAATTTGCAACCTGCTCCTTGTGTAGAATCAAGCTGGGGTAGAGATTCCATCCTGGAGAAAGGAAAATTTACCAAGGTACAGGCTACGAGCAGCCAGAGCGAAACACAAAGTAAGGGATGTGGTGGCCTCCTCACAATGCTGTATCGATGTCTGGAAGGAAGAAGGCAGCTGCATGAAGTCACAGACCCAAAGCAGGACACTGTGTCTTGCAAGGGGAAGAAAAGAAAAAACTAACTAAGCTTGTTCCCTCATTCTGCGCAATTTCACAATGGAAGCCCCTCCTTCTGCACTGGTGCCCCTGGACCAAATGGCTGGGCATCAGCACTTTCTGCCTCCCGTGGTCTGCTCTGAACCCATCTGAAGTCTCACCTCATTTTTCCATAATGCCTCTTGCCCCCAGAAAAGGTCACATGGGTCCCCAACCCCTCCCGATGTTTCTTTCGGGAGCAGGGCACTGCAAGCAGCAGATAAAAGATCAAATGAGAGTTGATAAATGAAGATTTGAAATATCCATTCTTAAAGTGGTTAAGTGATTCAGTTAGGAACAAAAGTGCTTTTAGTAAATTCAGAGAAACCAACTTCACAGTCATTATTTTAATTGGAGAGGTGCCAGGGGCACTGTCTCATCCCCTCCCCATCCCCAGCTGGGATACAGAAGGCATTTCCTTAATGGACGCTGAACTGAACAGAATATGACAGGTCATTAGACAGAAGACCTTGAAGCAAATGTTTCTCATCTCTTGGAAGAGTGGAAACATGCTTAAATTGGAGCTTGGGGCAGGAGGGCTTTCTTTTACAAAGCAGATTAATTCCCCTATTAAGAGCTTCCTGATTCTCGAAAGGTCAAGTTCCCCTTGCAGACTACAAAACCAGAAGCAGGCAAGTGGGAGTATCTGAGGGAATAAGTGAGAATCTTGGCCTTCCCTCTTATTATTCTGTGACCCAGAGCAAGACCCCCAAAAGCCCTGTGCACCTCGGGGCTTCCTGCGTCAAAGGGTAATCACAGCACCTTCCCCAGAGGGCTGCCCGGGAAGGAGCTGTCCTTACCACAGACCACACAGCAGTGGCCCAGTGACTGTTCTCACAGTGGCTGTGGGGCAGGGCACATTTGGCCTGCTGGAACAGTGGAAGCCTTCAGGGAGCCTCACAGATGCCTTGTTTGTGAAGTGACACTTCTTGTCATTCCAAATACTTTCCCCATCAGTCAGCTGGTGGCCAAGCAAACCATAGCACTGACTGTGTGCAACCCTCACATGGCCCTGACATCCACTGTCTTCTCTAAGCACCCCACATCCACCCCTCCAGCCTCCAGCCCAAACCCCGCAGCCAGCCATGTGGCGCACCTACGGCGGCTCTCTCGTTCCAGGCTGACCCTCTCCCACCTGTCCAGTGCTGCCCATTTGTACCGGAGACAAAAGAGCAGTTTTCTTACAAGAATACAGTTCAATAAAACTGAAGCAAAAATACAACTGCCTGACACGTGGACCCATGTGGAGCACGGACTGATTAACCTACTTCAAACACTGTGCTAAAACCTTTAAAAAACGAGAACACTGGCTGGGCTTCTTGCTTTGTTTTTCTTCAACATGCAGCAAACCAAGTTTCAGATTTCATAAGTATGATCAAGTTATTAGACTGTTGGAAGAACTTTCTTATAACCCTCATTTCTTCCTTTGAGAAGTCAGGCACACAAAGCCAGAAATAAGAGCAGGGGTAAGCTCCTTCAGGGTCCTCCTCAGTCTGCACTTTACACACTTTGCCTTCCTGCAGTCACGGATGACAGAGTTAAGAGGGTGTGTGAGGGGACTGTGTGAGGTGACTCTGAGGTGACCGTGTAAGGGGACTGCGTGACATGACTCTGAGGGGACTGCGTGAGGTGACTCTCAGGCGACTGCATGAGGGGACTGTGTGAGGTGACTCTGAGGGAACTGCGTGAGGGGACTGAGTGAGGGGGCTGAGTGATAACTTTGAGGTGACTGTGTGAAGGGACTGTGTGAGTGTGAAAGGATTGTGTGAGGTGACTCTGAGGTGACAGCTTGAGGGGACTGCTGAGGTGACTCTGGGGGGAATGTGTGAGAGACCCTGAGGGGACTGCGTGAGGGGACTGTGTGAGGTGATTGGAGGGACTGCATGAGGGGATTGTGTGAGGTGACCCTGAGGGGACTGTGTGAGGTGACTCTGAGGTGATGGCATGAGGGGATTGTGTGAGGTGACTCTGGCACGGTGCTAGCTGGGCCACTCCTTCACCATGCCACTCAGCTTTCCCCTCCCGCACTTTACAGCATTGGGCAAAGTGGGCAAGGGAAAGGCACGGGCTTTTTTAAAGGCCTGAAGTAGGTTAAAACCCTATGCAGCAGTGTACTGGCTCATCCATATACTCATTTATTCAGGAAATTTTTAGTGGGCACCTATTCTGTGCCACACACTGAGGACACAGAAGAAAACAACGTAGAGGCAAGGCCTTGCCTACATGCAACCTGCATTCTGCATTTCTGAGTGTGAGAGAGACAAGCAAGGGAGGTGAATGAAACAGGAATTGAATAATGGATCTTTTCTTACACCCCAAAATTAATCCTTTAGTAATTATTTTATGCCATTACAGACTCTAACGTTCCTGTTCAATAAGGTAGCCAGTAAGAAGCCTTTTTACTTAGAATTTAAATTCTCATCGTTACTTCCTATCTAGTCACAGGACATTTAAAGATATTGAGATGAAATTAAACAAATAGCAGGCAATCAAACTGTTAAGAAATGGGGGTGTAGTAAAGAAGAGAAAAAACTCACATAACCCACTTACTCAGGCTTCTAGAATGGAATGTCCCCATTTCTTTCCGCATATACATATAATCCCTACCTTTCAAAAATATCCTTATTTCCTGGCGGTCACTTTGCCCCCAAATGACAAGCACATCAAGACAACATAGTCCAGTTACGTTTTTATCTTGTTCGTGTCAAGATGGGTGTTTGATCATTCTTATCATACAAATCAGTCAGGAAAAATAAAACCAGACAGAGCTCCATCGATTTCTACCACAAAGTCATGTCCGTACTTGACTTTCTAGCTAACACAACAACCGGGGCTCATCTGTCACCTGACTGGCTCAGCAACCTAGAGACCAGAACCATTTTAGGATGAGTAACTAGTAAAGCAGTCGTAAGTAGAAAACGCTTAACCTCTGCACCTATCTTAAAGGTAACTCTCACAGTTTGACAAGAATGAGTTACTGGTACATTCTTCAAGATTGTATTTATACTTGTATTTCACTTTCCGATTTAAAAAGGACAAAGAAAATCACCAAAGTATCAAAAGGAATCATAAAATTCTCCTATTTCAAGAGATCGTGTCTGTAAACCATTGCCTTAAGGAAGTTATCCAATTAAGTCACTTTTCGTAAATATTACTCTCTAAAGAATATATTGGTGGTGAGCAATTTTTTAGGAGGGCACCCAACATAAAACCTGGTGGGTTATTCTTATCATAAACAATTTTTTTAAGTTTCAGTTAAAATCTCTCAAATTATTCCAGCCTTACTGAAGGTGGAATTTCTGGCTCCCATCCAATGTAATGTTAGAAGCAGCATAATTTCAGCCCAAATGATGGCAAGAAAATTTAAAGTACAAATAACAAATTTATATTACTTAATCTGAGCTGTTAAAAAATAACTTGTAGCCCAGTAAGAGTTGAAATTAATAGTTTGCCTGACTGCATATAATCAGTTGAAGACAAGAAGAAAATGAATGAATGCGTTTTGTTTGATGACTCTTCTCCACCCTTAGTTCTCTTTGATCACTTACTGTAAACACGGAAACCAAAGAAAAACTCCTCTCCATTTCTTTCTTTTTAATCTGGGCTTGACAAAAGGCTCATACAAACGCTGACACGCATCATCCAAACTCATCCCAAGAAAAGAAAAAAAAAATTACATAAACTTTAATGAAAGTTTTTATTCCAAACCTCTAAAGACCCAACTGTCACTCTCAACACACAGTTCCCTGATAAACTCCAGGGAAAAGTTCCAGCACCTGGAGCTCAACTGTTTTAGAAAAAGAGGGAATGTGGGTGCAGCAGAGCCACACATGGTGGTGGGCGGGGGGCATGGACAGGACACGACACCACAAAAGGTAAGAAGCAATTTGCTTTGGTATCTCATTCAAATAAGTTCCCATCGTATTATATAATTCTTCCCTTCCAGCCACTTTACCTGGACTCAGTTTCTGGAACCTTCCTGGTGTTTGGTGACAAGCAAATAACTGACCCTAATTTCTTACAGTACTTACACACAGTACTAGGTTTTAGGCCCTTTCAGCTTTACTTCCTTGTTTTGGAATTCTCTCAGACGAATCAATATATGCTAGAAACCACCTGATCGCCCTGCATAACTTAAAAGAAGGTAAGGCTTAGCCTCAACTTGTATGCCATGAATTTGTAGGAATTGAGAAATTCACAGGGTTTGGAAAAGGAAGATTTCAACACACCTAGATCCTCTTTTCTTCTAATGTTTGGACTATTTGAGTATCATATTCAAATCAGGGTTAAGAAAAAAAGCCAGAACATTTATATGGGCATTTGTTGACATCATCATAGTTTGTAGAAATCAAACTGACAGAGGATAACAGAGGAAGGACTTTTAATGTAGGATCTGTGTGGCTGGGCTTCAGGAAGACTCCTGAAAAAAATAACTTTATTAAAATAAATAATTTTCTTCCTAGAGAGAAAAAAAAGCTTCCATAGCTTCCAAAAAAGCTTTCCGCAGCTTTCATCAGAAATAGTTCATAATGATAAAAGCAAAAAAAATAAATGAATAAAAAGTTTAAAAACACTGCATCCAAATTTTACAGTAAACTTCTACCTTCTCTCAGACAAGCTCCTGTGTTGAAAGTGCCTGATATCTTTCATATTACAGAATTACACAGATGAAAAAAAAAGAATTGCACAGTTGAGATGAACTTATATCAGATACTGACCCTCTAAAGTCAACAAGATAGAAGTATTTTCCTAAAAAAAACAAAAACCAAAAACTCAAAAGTATACATACCTTTTTTCCAAATCTCTGATTTTCTCTCTTAGTGGTTCAACGATCTAAAACAAAAATAACCAACATCAGTTTTGAAGCAAACACAGTTCTCCCCCACTTCCTCCCTCTCTGATGTTCCACACGGGCACGACACCCCGCAAAACAGATTTTAATTTCTTCTATCCACCTTCAGTCTGAGATTAAGTTATACCACTTGAATCACAAGTCAAGAATCAAGATGATACACTGCATGTCGGAACTCTTACTCCACGGACTCTTAAGTCTCTGGGAAAATTAACCTTTTAATTTCCTTACGACAAGCGAGGTGGTTGAGGCTCACAAAAACAGGCAGATCCATACCACCCTCTTCTTTTCAGGAATGAAAGAATCCCCTCAATGCTGCCCACAAAGCTTAACCCCTTGTTTCTGCACATTATCTCCACATCATCTACTCAGCACGCAAATGAAGGGCAGGCTGTGAGCAGACCCTATTCCTGCGTGTTAACACCGGGAGCTGGGACAGAAGGAAAGAGCAGTCTTAGAGCTTCCCCATGACCTGATATTGGCTTCAGATCAAAATGACTGACTCCCCATCTCCTCCCACAGCCCACGTTACACTAGCGTACCTGTATCTGTAATTATTTGACAAAAACATAAGTAATTATTTTTAAAAAGAAGGTATATAATCAACCAGAGGAGCCAGCTTTCCGTGAGCAGGTGTGTGCATGTGGAACCTCCCTGTTTCCCTGAGTCCCAGCATCCCAGTTTTCCATACAGCAACTGCTGGGGTGAGTGGATGCTGGCTGGCACTTGCCTCCATCCCTGATGAAGGTACTCGTTTCCCTTTCTCTAAGAAATTCTGGGAAGGTCACTTGAAAAGCCAGACAAACTTTTAAATCCCATTTTGCCCCTGAGGGAGAATTTAGTACATCACACCTTGATCAAATGGCTGACACAGAGGTGTATCCACAGCGTAACAGCTGGAAAGGGAGTAATTTTTGATGAGATGTTTCCAAATCACAGGTTAGCATCAGGCTCCCACAAGAAAGGTACCAGCACAAGCAAAGGAACCGAAATTGACAGACATAATGAGAAACCAGGAGCAAAATACAGGAAAGGAACTAACCTCTTCGATCTTGCTCTCGATTTTGAGTTCACCATTCTCCTGGATAGACCTGTTGAGTAGAAAGCTGCGAAACTGAGATCCATTGAGAATCTTGATGACCTCAAGATTTATTTCTGAACAAATGACAACACAAACCAAAGGCTGCAGACCATCTCGCTACTCCCCTTCCCAAACATCAGTCCCGGGTTCCAATTCCCTCCAGAAGGGGGTGCACCAGAGGAACGGGAGACAATGGAGGAGAGGAAATCAAATTCATCTCGCCTCTACCTTTTAAGGGTTATTTCTATTCCACTAAAATAATCTCACTTTAATGTTATACTCAAATTTTAAATTAGATTTTAAATTAGAGGCAGGAAGTGTGTCTATAGGAGTCCAAGTCTCTCTGCTGGGCTTTCCTGGAAATTTGATGCAAAATGGAGCTTTTCTAAGTGAAAAAACAGTTTCTTTAAATGGGATCTGAGCACCTCTCCCAGCCACACACAGAAGTCTTTGTCAGGAGACACTTACACCCTGGTGGTAGGAATCAGATCATCACTGCCCCACTAGCCTTGCGAGACCCCACTAGCCTTGCGAGACGTACTCAATATGAAAAGCCTGGTGGGGGCACAGCAATCCTTGACCCAGTAGCCCAGTGCAGGGGCATTTGACTGCCAAGCCCACCGCCAGCACAGCAACTGTGATTGCTGCCCTTTGATTTTCACGACCAAGGAATACAAAGTGGAACGAATTTTTCTTTAAATGTAAAACTGTACTAGCAGTGCCAAATTTGTTTTTACAACAAATGCTTAATTTTTTTTTTAAGAATATCAACACAGGATTTTACTCTTCTGAGCGCCCCTCCTACATTTATCACAAAGCACAGATAATGTACACTCGGGCCAGAAGGCTCCTCGGCGCTGAATCCTGAGATAAACAGGTGGCCTCAGAATGCACTGGTCTGCTCCCAGGGCCGGGGGCCAGGCAGGCTTTCCTTAAAACAGCCCCCTTCTCAAAAGGCTTTGGAAAGACACTCGCCCCACCGTGTTCTTGTCCAAGCCACTCAGAAACACAATCACGTTTTAGCAGGGTAAAAACTAGGCTCAACCCTCTCCTGTGTACAAAACGACGGAAGGGATCCTGAGGTGGGCAATGCTGAGGTGCCGGCCAGGAGAAAGGGGCTTTACCAGAGTAAAGAGTAAAATCAGATGTAGTCCTCGAGAATACCCATAAGAAAAAAAGACAAAGCTCAGATGTGTGAATGGCAAAAAAAAAAAAAAAAAAGTTTCATTTTTAAAATGTTCAATTAACCCCTGCCATCTACAGTCTATTTGTAATAACTGAAATGTTTCCATAAAACCCGACCACAACATCAAGTTATTAAAAACAGTTACCTCATATTAACGAAGTTGCCCCAAACAGCTGGAAGGGAAAGAAGAAGAAAATAGGTCAATATTTAACTTCGTGGTATTCAAGGATTCCAACTAATACAATTTTAATGTTTAACCAATATTTTCAAGTACAGTAAGAAATCTAAATGATGGCTCATGAAGACAACAAAACACATACTTTGAAGTATTAAGTCCTACCAAAAATAAGTGAAAAGAGGATCCGATACAGCTCTTTAATTCTGGAAAACCTCTTTTGTGGTCTGGAGTTCAGCTGTGCTTGTGTTTTGATAAAGACTATGTCCCCAACCTTTGTCTGAGGAAGAGCCCGTCATAAGCATCAAAGAACTGCATGTCTGAAAGAGATCCTAGCGCTCAGTCCAGCCTTTTCCTTTAAATGTCTATGAAACCAAAACCCAGGGAGGTTAGATAATGGCCTGACACTGGGGCTTACCTTCACCTGGAAGCCCATCCTTTCTCACACTTCCCACATCTCTCTTATAGTCTAGGTTCCCGTCTGCCGGCCTGCTCCCTTGATTATAGACACCTGGAGGGAGGGTTATCATGTGTACACAGCTGGTGCTCAATAAATGGGAATAAACCAGCCCAGCTGCCACCGTGAAGTTTTGCCATGGATTACCTTAAAAACATAATACTAGACTATGAGCCACCACGTGAAGTTACTGAACAGAGAATTCTGTAATAAAGAAATCTTTCCCATGAATGGGTGTCTCTAATATTTGTACTCATTCCTCTTTGGCCCTCCTGTAGTCATTCCCCAAATACTGAATACCTCCTAGGGGCCAGATGCTCTTAGGTGCTAGAGAAAAACAGAGAGCAAATGCAAACACCCCCCCCCCCCCCCGCCCCCAATCCCAGAGATGGCGATTCTGTGAGCTCAGGAAGGCCTTCAGGTTAGGATCTACTCCCAGGCATCTTCTTAATGTCATTGTCTGGTACATAGCAGGGGTTTAATAAATGTTTACTGAATAGGACTCAGTTTCCAAAATCACGTGTTGCTGATTCCATACAAGTACATTCCTCTCCAAACAGAGTAGTAAGCAACTGATACAAAAGATAGCAATAAATAACTAAAGTGCCGAATAAGAAAGAAATAGGAGAAATTAAACTAAATCCATACTATATTCCTTATTCATTAAAAAAAATAAAGACTGTTTATACCTTTGGATCGTGTGAGCTTACTTTTGAGTATTATCCTCATATACAAATATGTACGGGAAAGCTGCCTTCACAAATCACGGCTTTACTTATTAAAAATAAAAAAGAGGGAAATAAACCCAAATATCCTACAATTGGGGAGATGCTATAACATCTGTAATATTACAAATATTATTGGGGAGCTGCTATAATATCTGTAATATTACAGATGTTATTAATATAATACTATATATAATGTTACATGTCAATTATATCTTGGTTTAAAAATATGGTTATGACAATACACTGTAACATGGTAATGCACTTATGACAATTCCAGATGAGAAAATATATATGCAGTATGACTTCTACTAAAAACCACACAGAATAAGACTGTCTGAAGATGCCAAAATATAGTTTAAATGGTGACATAATTGTTTATCTTTCCTTGTATCTATGTTCTTACCTTGGCTTTTAAAAAAAGGGGGAAAAGATTTCCAAACCCTTGCTGAACGCCATGCCCCTCCCCCCAGAAGACCTGGGAACTCATGGGCCAGGGGTCAGCTCAGGCAGCTGGCATTGTGGACGAACCTGCAGTTGCCAAACCCCATGGGCCCTGTTCTTCACTGTGTATCTCAAATAAACATACTGTCTCATTTTGGCTTTAGGATTCTGTTGCTTGTCTAAATACACCAGGAAGTGGTCCCTCTCTGGCTGTGGAAACTCGGGAGGGGAATTACCTACTCCTTAAGATGCCTTAGGGTAGATAATGCCCTTTGACAACCTTTTCAAATCATTCCATGGTTACTAGTTTTCTTTTTAGCCTTTTCTTGAGTTAGTTTAAAAGGTCTGTCTCAGGGGCGCCTGGGTGGCTCAGTCGTTAAGCGTCTGCCTTCGGCTCAGGGCGTGATCCCGGCGTTCTGGGATCGAGCCCCACATCAGGCTCCTCCGCTGGGAGTCTGCTTCTTCCTCTCCCACTCCCCCTGCTTGTGTTCCCTCTCTCGCTGGCTGTCTCTATCTCTGTCAAATAAATAAAAACTCTTTTAAAATAAATAAATAAATAAATAAATAAATAAGTAAATAAAAGGTCTGTCTCAGAGATGTTTCTCAATCCTTCTATCATCCCTTAGACCATCTGAGAGCACGTAAGGCTACCTGCCCTTCCTGGATGTCTTCTCCCTCCTTGAAGTACGACATCAGGGCTCTGGGGGCTCTCCTCTTTCCTACTGGTCCTGTGCAAGCATCCCTCCCCTGGGAAGCAGGTGAGGGCCTTGGGATTCGCCCCAGGGAATGATGCCCATGGCCACATCTTTGCAACCCTTTATAAGGAGGTAATAACGACCATACATGGCTAACGCCCAAACCTATTCTTTGGCTCAGACATCTTCGATTGGCTCCCTGCACTTGGAAACTCATCCTGCTCTTCCCAGTTCACCACCAGAGAGCTTCATGAACCCCATCTCTCCTCCTCACCAATCAGTCCTCCATGTAAGGCTTCCCCCCCCAACATTCCCTGCCCACTTGCAGCCTCCACCCTCCCTAAAGCAGCTCCAAATACAGTGCTTTCCTTGGCCAGAAGCGTACACACCTCACCTGAGCATGACACTCTTGGGAAAACCTCGCCAACCTCCCTGCCTGCTCCAGGGGACATCAGGAGCCCTCTGAGTTGTCACAGCACCCACAACATACTTTTTTTTAATTGGCAGTTTACAGGTGGGTCTCCCTGAGGGGAGGGGTTTCTGATTCACATTTGCAACACCAAACACAAGCAGGCCAACCACCAAAATTAGAGGAATGGAGGAGGTCAAAGAATGTTTTCACTTTATTACATTTATCCCGTGCTTTGTACTTTTTTTCTTCAGAGGTGTTATTACCAATTAATCTTTAAGATGTTTTTATGTCAAGTGTTTCTGGCCTCCTTCTAAACTCTCAAAAGCTCCGCATGCTTTGTGTTAGAGAACAAAAAGGACTCAGCACCCAGCACAGACCAAAGACAAACAGCAGGCAGGAAAAGTTCCTGTATTACTGCGGACTCATTCCAAGGAGGAAAACACAGGCAATTCCCAACAATTACGAAGCCTTGCTCTCGGTATTCTGTGTAGATTGGCCTGGAACCTTGGAGGGCACGGAGTTTAAAAGTTAAACAGTATTAAAAATTAATGTTGCTTTTAGAATTCTGCAACCTGCTTAAGTGAATCTGACCCACCTTACAGTGACGCAAAGGGATCACTGGGAATTACTAAGAGCTGACTCCACAGATACCTGAACTAAATGGAACTAAATTAAGTCAATTACATACAAGGACTCGGTATTAAGAAAAGTATTTTAAAAAGATAATCATTCACCATCATTGACAAAGGGCTTAAAATCAAATTCCATTACATAGCTTTCAAGATATTTTAATTTATTCTGATTTTTATTTTAAAAATACTTTGTACCCAAACTGAGGCACACTGGTTTCCCAATTCTCTGTCTGTATCCAGACTTCATGCTATGCAGGAAAATCCCGTTCAAGAAAATCTTTCACATAGAAATTTTCATCGAGGGCAAAAAAATTGAGTGATTTTTTTGTTTAAGAGTATGATTAAAAATGAGTGTCCTTGGGGCGCCTGGGTAGCGCAGTCGTTAAGCGTCTGCCTTCGGTTCAGGGCGTGATCCCGGCGTTCCGGGATAGAGTCCCACAGGGATAGAGTCCCACATCGGGCTCCTCCGCTGGGAGCCTGCTTCTCCCTTTCCCACTCCCCTGCTGTGTTCTCTCTCTCGCTGGTATCTGTCACATAAATAAATAAAATCTTAAAAAAAAAAATGAGTGTCCTTTTCCAACAGAGAAAAAATTAAAATGCTCAATGCTTTCGTAGTCCCTATTAGTCTAACATGGTTCTTTAGATATTAGTCAGATAGCACTAGAGACAAATCCTTTTAGAACATAATTTCTCAATCTGAAACCTGTGGGTCTCCACCAGATTCCTGAATGAATCTCAGGAAGTCTAGGGGGAAAATCCTTGAAAGTCCATGCAAAACCATGCATACAAAGCTCTCAAAAAATCCCCCAGAAAAGCTTGAAATTTCAGAGGTGCGCTGGTTTCAGAATGTTTTAGAATGGGGATAGATTCTGAGTCCTCGAATGCCAGGCCTCACAGACGCTGCGGATTCTTCACCAGGAATCCTATTACCCTATTTTAAGTAGTTATGATCCTGGATCAAACAAAACCAGCTCCCTCTCACACCTGTACATTTTAAACGGCTGCACTATGCTTTAGCATGTTTTTGTTGGGCATCCTGGTCACCATTTTCACCTAGAAAGCACATGTACTTTTTATCCTAAGTCAGAGGAAGGAGTGTGAGTTAGAGAACCACTCTCCAGCTCGGCTAATGGGCACACACCTATACTGCACACAATTATACCCAGCATGCCTGCAGCAAGCACAGACAACCAGACGTCCTACAAACCAGCATGCTAGGGGCTCACCAACTCGGCTTGGTGACATTAGACAGAATAACCGCATGGAGAACCCATGCAAGATTTGCATTCTGTCTTCAGTATTTGCTAGAATCCTTTCTTTGCTCATCCACCAGCCATCGGTCCAACAAAACTGGTGCCTACAGATGAGCAGAGCACTAAGACCCTATGCACAACCTCACCTGTATGGTAGGCAACATACACATGATGGTAAGGGAGGACCCCAAGAGAGGTGGGCCAGAGGAGGAGGCAGGGCGAGGCTGACAAGACGCACCAGGGGTCCACCTGGAACCACAAGGGGAAACAGCTTGACCCCGCTCATGCAGGAAAAGGTGGGGCTCGCCAGCCACCCACAAGACAATGGGGAACTGACCCAGATCATAAACAGTCCTTCAAAGACAGGGCAGTGGGAGAAACGGCATGCCCACAAACTCCAGTAGGAGAGGCTGGTCACTGGCATAAATGCAAGTCTCTTTTTAAAAACGCAAACTTCTGGGTATTGAGTCCCTGCTAGGAGTGAGGCCCTTGATGAGGTCTTGCAGCAAAGGCTCCTAATCCATGGTGCCCTTTAGACTGAAAAGTTTCTCCAGGACCTAACAGTGACTAGGAACTGGCAGGAGGTCTAGGGGGAGAGGGGAGGCAGGGTCTGCCTTCTCCAGCCTCAAGGGATAAAATCTGGGCTTCCCAGAGCCTGGGAGGCCCTACATTGTCTTCAGACCCTGTGAATCAGGATCTCTGCAGAGGAGCCTAGGCGTTGCATTTTCTCAAGTGCCCCAGGGGGCAGAGTCCCCTGGAGAGAGAAGGTGGAAAGCCTGCATCCCAAGGGATCTGGTGGCCTGCCACAGCACACCTCAAAGGCTGCCCAACTATCTGCTCCGACAGTCCAGGCTCCAGCCACTCTGGTCCCTGGTAATTTCTCCAACTTGCCGCCGGGTCCTTGTACTCTGTACTCTTCTCCCAGATGCTTCTTCATCTGCCTTCCTCAGTTCATCCAGTTATCAACTCAGTGAGGTCTTCCTGACCAATCTATCCCTAACAGTGCCGCCCACTCCCCTCTTTCCTCCCACACTCAACCTGCTTTCTTTTTCTTCACAGCACTTACCGCCAGATAATATACCCACGTTTCTATCTATAAGCCTCTGGGCTTATGTTTCCAGCCATGAAAATGGAAGCCTCAAGACAGCAAAGACTATTTCGTTCACTGCTGTTCTCGATGATGTTGAGATACTTCCACAAAATATTCAGTGCTCACTCAATATTTGTTGGAAGAACGAATGCATGAATGAAAAGCTCTCCCAAACACCTGGGAATCACTGCTCTAAGGCACAAGTCAGCAATTTTTTTCTGTAAAGGGGCAGAGAGTAAATATGTTAGGCTTTGTGGGCCATTTGATCTCTGAAGCCACGACTCCACGTCGCCACTGAAGTGTGACACAGTCATAGGTAATTCGTAAAAGCATGACCTGCCCCGCACAACTTCATTCAAGGATACAGAAATTTGAATTTCGTGTGTTATGAAATACATTCCTTTTTTGACTTTGTTTCAACCATGTAAAAATTGTTAAAACTTCCTTAGCTCGGGGCGCCTAGGGGGCGCAGTCGTTAAGCGTCTGCCTTCGGCTCAGGGCGTGATCCCGGTGTTCTGGGATCGAGCCCCGCATCGGGCTCCCTGCTCTGCTGGGAGCCTGCTTCTTCCTCTCCCGCTCCCCCTGCTTGTGTTCCCTCTCTCGCTGGCTGTCTCTCTCTCTGTCAAATAAATAAATAAATAAAATCTTTAAAAAAAAAAAAAAAAAAAAAACTTCCTTAGCTCAAGGGTGGGCTGGATTTGTCTCATGGGCCACAGTTGCTCATCCATCCCTGCTCTAAGAGATTGCAGAAGGACTAGGTGTCACTCCAGTGTAGGAGGTCCTGTCGTCACAGGGAGAAGCGCCAAAGCCACCTCTACATAACACACATCAGAGAAGTAAAGGCTGTAGGTGACCCAGTCCTGGGGAGCAGAGAGGAGGCAACAGGTCCGTGACCTGTGGAGATGGGGGTGCGGGCGGCACACGGCGGGGACGTCTACTGGCCTGTGAAGAAGATGTCCTTGGAGGAGAAGGGTGGGGAGGGCAATGCTAGCAGAAGTACCCTGGAAGGGAAAGATGAAGGTGTAGGCTCAGATGGGCCAAGGTGGTTTTCTTAGCAAGCTCTGCCCCTGCCCCGCCTCCCCCGCCTCCCAACCATGGACATTCTGCTGATGAACCAAATCTGAGCACCCTGCTTCCTCCTCCTAGCATTCCAAGATAGCGGGGCTCTGGTGGGTGGGCAACCAGCAATGGCTCTGAGTGTGCTGCAGGGCAGCTGTGTTCCGGCTGAACAGGAAGCAGGAGTGTGAGGGACAGATGGGTTGAGAATGCCGAGGACAGAAGAGGATGGGTGGGTGTATCAGGGTGGGAGGGTGAATGGGTGTAATCAGGAGACAAGAACACCAGAGGTGGAGGATGGCGGCGCGGGGAGGGGATATTGGTAGGGGATTAGCATACACTCCCGCTGGAAGCATTCTGTAGTGATCCAGGCTAAAGCCGTCTACCAGGCAAGTAGAAACCGAGGCCCAGAGCCGGGAAGGCCAGCGCCAGCTGGAGGTGCAGGCATGGCACCCGCTTGAGGCCAGCATGTCAAAGGTTCAACAGAACGTGGCCCTGACTGTGCATCCAGCCCGGCGACGGCCACAGCCCTGGGGAGTCTCACGACAAGGCCAAGGCATGCGAGCAGCACGCAATGATGTCACTGCCGCCAGCTACCCCACACCAGCCTTTCCTGCTCACTGTTTCTAGTCACGAGGTCACGCTGTCACCTCCGCTTCACAGCCGACGGCCAGCACCAAGAGGAGCCTCATGGGACTTGCGCAAGGTCACACGGCCAGTCACCATGCACACTCTGCCAACGCTTCCAAGTGGGAGACTTCATCCAGGGCCCCAGAGTCACCACCATCTCCAGTGAAAAAAGGCATCTTGGTTTTGTTTTTTTCTAAACTTGTCCTCTAAGCTAATCCCCTGGCCTCTGAGCCCTGTGTGCGGCAGGTGCGCCAGCTAAAACTGAGTAACACCGAGGTCATCAAATCCTTCGGGGAACAGCAAAGCTGCTGTACGTGCTGAGGAGGTTCCGTGTCTCGAGAGACTGCGCAGCAATTCCAATCCCCGTCTGCTCAGGCCAAGAACACTCTGAGAGAAGCATGCAAATCAGCAGCCTGTACAAACACTGGGCACCTCGGGCTCCCTGCAAATGAGTATCAGTGGTGAGGCAGTCGCAGCAACACTAGAGCCCATCCACCCTGCTGCGCGCGCTCCACTGTGACTCTGTTTACTGTTCCTCCCCAGGTTTTCTGAGCGTGTTAACTACAACAGAACGCCTCGTCTAAGCTATGACTCACTTTGTGCCAAGTGCTCACTGCAGAGCTGTATGGTGTCATTGTGTTTTTCACACAGCGCCTTCCTGGTGGCACCATAACACCAGCCCAAAAATTCTCTGACACGCCTCCTGTCGGGAGGTGGGGTCTGTGCACCCTCCCCTTGAGTCGGGAGGACGTGGGACCATTTCCACTATGGGGGACGCCGGAAGTGACCTGATGTGGCTGCGGGAGCTGGTCATAAACAGCATGCTCTTCCCTCGAGTTCGCTGGCATGTTGTCTCTGGGGCCACTGGGTCTCTGTGGACAAAGTCTGCCCACCCCACCGCTAGACGGGTCCCAGCAGGTGCTGTGTGGGTGCTAAGAGCCAGTCCCCACTGAGCCTGTCCACAGGGGCCAGATGTGCCAGCGAAGAAGCCCCCAGGAAGTACATTCCCCAGCCTCCGCTGTTTGAGCCATCCCAACTCAAGTCCCAGACATCATGTAGCAGAGGAGAGCTGTCCTCGTTTCAAATTCCTGACCCAATGAGCCCGTAGGCACAATAAAATGGTTGCTATTTTATACTCCTGAGTTTTGAAGTAGTTCGTCAAGCAGCAAAAACATAAGCAGAATCAAAACAGCATGTCCCCAGCCCTTCAATCTAGCACTGAGGCGGCCTTAAGTCAACCCAAGATACAGGGCTTCATCCCTCCCACCTGATGCGTTCCCCACCAAGTGCACCTGCACCTTTCCCCACGCCCAAGGTACACCTTTGCAGACTCACCACCTTGGTAAAAAGCCTGGATCGGGGCGCCTGGGTGGCACAGCAGTTAAACATCTGCCTTGGGCTCAGGGCGTGATCCCGACTTTATGGGATCGAGCCCCACATCAGGCTCCTCTGCTATGAGCCTGCTTCTTCCTCTCCCACTCCCCCTGCTTGTGTTCCCTCTCTCGCTGGCTGTCTCTATCTCTGTTGAATAAATAAATAAAATCTTAAAAAAAAAAAAAAAAAAGCCTGGATTGAGGCTGCACCTGGGGAAACCCTCCCTCCCCAACCACCCAGGCTGCCTGCCTCCACCCGAACAGAACTTCAAACGTGCCAAGGAAAGAGGCACCCCTTGCTCACCACCAAGGAACCTCAACAATCCTCGAACCAGAACACGGCAAATACCTGAGTCCCCTCGGGTAAACTCGGAAGTAGCACAACTGACATGCTTTTCAAAGAAGGTAAGAATATATCACTTTTTAAAAAGATGTACTGATTTATTTGAAAGAGAGACAGAGACAGTGGTCAAGAGCATGAGCAGGAGGGGCACAGGGAGAGGGGGAGAGAATCCCGAGCCTGACGCAGGGCTTGATCCCACGACCCTGAGATCACAACCTGAGCCAAAACCAAGAGTTGGATGCTTACCGGGACTGTGCCACCCAGGCGCCCCTACTCTTTTTTTTTTTTTTTTAATACACTACTCTTGCAATAAGAAAAGCTTTAAAAGAGTTGTTAAAATAGAGAAGGTTCAAATTAAGAGATACTCTTCTGCTATCAATTCTTCGAAGAGAAGGAGATGTGCAGAAGGGGGGAGATTCACCGCCTCCAGTTCCCACTAAAAGAATTAGGGGTTCAGGGTCAGGCAGCATCACACCTCAAAGCGTAGCAGTCACTGAATGGGGATCTTTGTCTCCTGCCTACCCTGAAGGAGCCTAGCCCAAAACCCTGAACCCCACGCAGCCAGCCAGTGAGGCCTCTGACTGTCCTGAGCAGTTAGACAGGATGAACACTGTCCCAGACAAAAAGGCTACTTGGGGTGGCCGAGCAGACTCCAGTAACTGGCGAGCTTCACAAGCCTCACGGCTGGCACCTGCCTCTGCGACCTCCCCGTGACACTCGCCCCGCTCTGGGGCCTCGCCCAGGCCAGGCTGTGCAAGCAGGCAAGTACCAGAAGGAGGCAGAACAGCAGCACCTTCTAGGCCCTGCCCTGTGCTCCCTGCAGTCCCAGCTGGCAGGTCCCAAACTTCAGCTATAAAACATTTTAAGTGACTCATACAGTCTCATAGGCTTATCTAATAAAATTGTACTGACATTCCCATGGGAAAAAAATTTGCCCCAAGATGTTCCTTTTTTTTTACAAAGTGGTTAAAAAGGCAAGAAACCATGGGCTTTGCAGAGGACATATGGTCCTCTGAAGAGTCTTTATTACATGTAAAAATGTCGATACCAAGTGAAAACAGAAACTTAGTAAAATCAACTTTTTGCTTTTTAAAACTATATCCATGTTTAAAACTACATGCAAATGTCTTCACAGAGGTCTGAGAGACATGGGGTAAGACCTTTTTATATAGTTCTGTATTATTTTAATTTCTACAACTCACAGGAAGGAAGTCTGAGATCCATTTTTTAGGTCCAGAGAGGACGCTGAGCTGCTTCTATCCATTCCAGGTGGGCAGCATCACGGTTTGCAAAAGCACACGGTGACCTATTAAAATCCCCCAAACTGGTAAGTGAGAAAAATCCAGAATCCTATTAAAAATTCTAAATATTTACACTTAACAGGTGTCATTTTTATTCATGAAAGCTGTAAGAACAAGTTTGAAGGGAAAGAACTGTCCCATTGAAAGCCTCAGCCATGCAAAGCCTTCCTTTAAGTGAGGACAACTATCGTATCAAAGAACTCTACCATTCCGTTTTAAAAGCCTGGATAAGAGAAACTCTCTTCCACAGGGACCCTCCATAGGTGTACAGGACAAATGGTTGCTTAGAACAGAGCTACACAACGTGTGTCCCCCGAGCAGTGGCAGGAGCGTCACGTGGGACTTGTCAGAAACGCAGATTCTAGGGCCCACTGTGGTTTCCTGCATCAGAAGCTCCAGGGTGGGACACAGTCCTTGGGTTTTAATGAGAGCTCCAGGTGATGCCGATTCACCCAGAATCTGAGATTCCCTGCGGTAAACTGCCTATCTCTGTTGTTCTCCCCCACTCATATCCTCCTAACACAGTTTTGTTAAGAGGACAACAGAGTTGAACAATGTCCAAATAAGCCCACTGCAGACACTCCCTCCCATCGTAGCGCATTTCTAGATGCCCCTTCTTCCTCTGCACTGCCTTCCCTTCCTTCCCAGGCCACTGGCCAACCCTGACGTGACACGTCCCTTCAGTTCATGCCCCATTCCAACCCTGTGCCAGCCTCTGGCATGGGCTTTGATCACTGCACGACCAAGACCAGAAGCCCTCCACTGCAGTCCTCCCACTTAATCCATCTCTGCGTGGCACTTCTCCCTCCTTACCAGGTGTCCTGTCCTGAAAGCTGCTGCCTTTGTCATTTTCCTGCTCAAGATTTCCAAGTTCTCCAAATAATTTTGACTGCCCACTCCAATTATCTAAAGTCCTGAGCATGAACCCCAGCACCTCATATTTATATGTATATGCACACTGTAAAGGCGGAGGTAAAAACTGCATATATATGTTCCAGAATTTCTTTTCACTGCCTCCATCTGAAGGGTTCCATGGGGCATGCCCCCCCCCACCCTAATGCCAACCACACAGGACGCCCTCATCCCCAGCACCCTGGCCCGCACTCCTCCATCACCTGTCACCAGCAGGCCAGTGCAGTTCTGAACACACTCAACCCTCCCCAGACTTCCTACCCCACTGAATGTATGGGGGATTCTTACATCATATTTGTGCTTCCCAATTATGAAATAATCAGAGCCTTAACATAGATGGTCTCATCTCTAATAGAAAGCAAGGTGCCACTGAGACAAAGATTGCTTAGGACTGGGTCCCCATGAGCTCAACCTGGCACACTCAGGGACAGAAACTGGGTGTCCAAGTCAGTCTGCACAGCAAAGCCCTGGCATAACCGTGGCAACTGACTTTCTCCCCAAAGGGTGTCCAATGCTCCCTCCCTTGGCTCCCTCATGCTCGAGGCCCAGAAGGAGTGCCCTCTCCAAAGAGGCCAATCCCAGGGCTCCCCCTGCCCATTCTCCTCAGTAAGATGTCCAAAGGACCCATCTGCAGCCCCCCCAGCCTCACCTCCCAGGAGTCACTGTCCCCTCATGCTCCCCCCTCCACCACAACACTGAACCCCAATGTTGGAGTGCACTGCACTTTCTCTGACTTCAAATCATGGCCCCCATTCTTCCCCTTTTCACAGAGGCCCTCCCTACCCCTCCACCTCTCTGGGTTGGGTGACTCTGTTCTATTGTCTTTCCAAGCTCTGCGGTGCCTTACCATCCTTCAGATGCCCTCTCTGACCCTTCTTTCACACCACTGCAGAGCCTTATACCTGCTTCTGTCTCTATCTCCCCACCAAGATTGCTGAGGTCAAAGTCAAGGTCCCCTGTTCTATCCATCCTATGTACTACTCTGCAACATAAACACTAGCAGAATGAAAATTACAACAGAAATTCCACACACTGACCTTGAAAACCCAAGACAGTCTTTAAGGTAAAGGTTTAAAATTCTAAATATTGATACTTAACAGGTGTCACTTTTATTCAAGAAAGCTATAAGAACAAGTTTGAAGGGAAAGAACTGTCCCATTGAAAGCCTCAGCCACGCAACGCCTTCCTTTAAGTGAGGACAACTCATGATACACATCTACCACTGAGCTCTAGGCAACCATTTAGACAAATGAGATCTCTGCATTGAAAGATTTTCTCCATATGTTAAGTACAAAAGCAAACCACAGAAAAATCCAAGGTATAAAATCATTTACATCTTAGAAGTACCTAAATATATTTTATGAACACATAATGCAGAGGAAACTATCTAGATGATTCATACATACATACTAAAATGTCAACCAGTAACTGACAGGAAGGGAAACAGAGTTAGCTGGAAGGTGGAAAAAGGAAAGAGATCTTCCAAATGTTTCCATATTGTTAGAATGTTAAAACTGTGAATTAAAACTAAGCCCCAGGAGACATATAAGAGACCAATGCCCTTTGCGCCCTACTTTGCATCCAAACTGTAACAAACTCTTAACCACCATAAAATATCTTAGTTTCCTCCAGGTTCTTGAAGTCAATACTCAGAGGCAACAATCTATCAACAGAAAGCTACGACGATATTTACCATATGTTATAACGACTATGTGTCTATTTCTTGCAGCTGGAATTAAGATGCGTTCTGTCCCCAAACTTCACCTAAGAAAATGACTTCCGCCTCTTCACAACAGGACACCAATAAATTTGTAAACATGTTCCACTCACACATATTCTCAAGGTTCTAGTGCACAGTACTATTATTTTTTTTTAAGATTTTATTTCTTTATTTGACAGAGAGAGCACAAGCAGGGGGAGCTGCAGAGGGAGAGGGAGAAGCTGACTCCCCACTGAGCAGGGAGCCTAACATGCGGCTTCATCCCAGGACCCTGGGATCACGACCTGAGCTGAAGGCAGATGCTTAACTGACTGAGCCACCCAGATGTCCCATAGTACTATTTAATTAAACATTCGAAAGCTGCTTAGAGAAACAGGTACAAAGAAGATAGAAAAATGCCAGACCACCCCAGAAAGCAAACATGCACTTTGATTCTTCAAATCACACTAGAGACAGATATAAGTGACAAGAAGTAGACTCTCCCTTCTCCCCTCCTGTAGCTTCAGGATACCAATAGATGTCTAGCATGATACAAAGTGGCCACATTATTTCTTTTGCTTTTTCCCACTTAAACAGATGTAGCCTCAACCTACGGAAGTGTGGCAATATTTTCTCTCCAACAATAGAACCCGAAATAGACGTCCCCTGAGGCTACCAAATAAAGGCATTGCCTTAGTTTTCTGACAAAAAGAAGAAAAAGATTCACTGAAGAAAAAGGAGAGCAACAAAGGGTGAATCCTTCCCAGCCCAGCCTGGGGCTGGGGGCAGGAGAGATGAAAGCACCACCTGCCTGCACTGTCCCTGTGACAGCCCGTGGAGCTAAGTCACAATCACAGACCTCTGAAATTGACCAGGGCTCTTCCCTTCTGACCCACCGATGGAAACAGAAGTCAGGAGAAAGCGTGCATTTGCACATCCCAGCACAGAGCAGGCCACTCAAGAAACACTTGCTGCCAAGTGGGTGATGAATCTGCTGAAAACGGACAAAGCCACAGCTCTCTGTACAAGCACTTCCTTTCCAACCAGCTTCCCATGAACACCACCTATCAAGTCTGATAACAAACGCTGTTGAATCTATTTTTAGAATACTGAAGGCAAAGAACACCTCCCCCCAAAAAATTTTTAAGTAGGCAGGAAGAAAAGGAAAATTCACACTCCTCATCACAACTTCCAAACGGAGAAAGGAGCCATCATGTGACCAAACCCAGAATGCGAAAATACCAGGTAACACCTAGAGGTGTAGTAACATTTTTTAGAAAGTAGAACACTATGATTAAGAACAAGACAGAAAGAGAAGGTAATATGTGTATATATAAGAATTAGTGTAAAGCGTAAAGAAGAAATATTTTTACAAAATGGAATACAGCTTTAGGGAGTAATTTTGCAGCCTGATGTTAAAAGTTGCTTTATTAATAATATATTTGCTATTGGATCTTTACTTAGAATGCTATAGAGAAACTTGATAAACTTCACAAGAAATATACAAAACCGGGGTGCCTGGGTGGCCCAGTCGTTAAGCATCTGCCTTCGGCTCAGGTCATGATCCCAGGGTCCTGGGATAGAGTCCCACATCGGGCGCCCTGCTCAGCGGGAAGCCTGCTTCTCCCTCTCCCACTCCCCCTACTTGTGTTCCCTCTCTCACTGCCTCTCTGTCAAATAAATAAATAAAATTTAAATATATATATATACAAAACCTACATGAAAGAAATTATAAAACTTTATTGAGGGTCAAAAAGAAAGACCTCATTTAAAATGAAGAGATATCACTATTTCTGTAGGGAAAGATATTTTAAAATGCTAAAATTGTGAGGATTGAGATTTTATCTTTGTACTTCACTCTCTAGTTTTTCCACATTGAGTACACTATTTCCCTATTTACAAATTATTTAGTTTTAAATGGGAACTGTAAAAACCTTGACAATGCTTTTAAGTCGGCCTTTTCATTTCGTATTTGAAGAGGTGGAGAGGGAAAGAAGGTGCGGGAGGGATTGAGGAGGGACATCTCAAACCACCCACTGGTGTCATTTAGATGGCACCCAGGTATGCCCCGCCCCTGGGACCAGTGCACAGATTTCCCACTGGTGGGGTGGCCATCCACAGGGTCAGAATCACATGAAACGGCTGTGTCTGTATGTCACCCTAACAGGCCTGGAAAATGCCAGCCTTCTGCCCAAGCCTTTGTCAGGGATGGCACAGTTCAGGAGAACATGAGGAAAGGGGCACATGGGAGAAGCCAGATGCGGGCTAATGTGGAAGGGGTGTTTAGAGGGGGTGAGAACAGGGAGGGAAAGAGATGGAAGTAGTATGGCCTAGGTGGGGGAGTGGGGAGGACAGCAGGGGAGGGGAGAAGGGGACAGGTAGAGAGTAAGGCGTTCTGTAGAGGAAGGGGTGAGATTGAGGGGGAGAGGAGAGAGGAAGGGGGAAGTGAGTGGACAGTGGGGGGAGTGTACTACCAGGGACTAGGTGGGTTGGGTGTGTGAGAAGGGGGAGGTAAGCATGTGGAAAGGGGAAGGGTAAGAGTGGGTGGCAGGCAGGTGGGGTGGGGGGAGGGAGTGTTTGGAGCATGACGGGGCAGGTGCCTTAAAGGCCCCAAGAAGGTCCCAGGTGCTCCATGGTGGGAGATCAGGCCGGTGAGCCAGGCAGGTGCAGGTACAAGACTTGCTACTCTGGCGCAGAAGGGTTGCATGCCTTGCAAACTCAGCACCCCAGCCTGGACAGGACACTGCTGCTGGAACAGAGGGACAGGCCTTCCAACCACCCAAGCTGGGGCATGGGGGCTGTGGGGGCTCCACTGCAGACCAGCTATCCAGCAGTCACCTGGTCCCACCAGGCTCATCAACCAGGTTAGAATCATAAAGAAGTGGGTGGACTCCTATTGCAGGGCCAAACAAGAGGTCCAGAAGCCAGTCAATCACCAACCAACAAGACAAGGGCAATGCCCAAGGATCCTCTAAAATGCCTCCTGCCCCCTCCACCTTGTAGGCACCCCAACAGGGCTGCTTCAAAATGAAACATTCTTCCAGGACAAGTGTCACTTAAAGTCTATAATGAAGCTAAGAAATGGGGTAGATGCAGCCTTGGGGTTCCTTCAGGTCCCTCTACACCACCATGGAGTACCAGACTAAGAACTGGCACAGGTCACATAATCACCCTCTGCCTCAGTTTCCCCATCTATAAAATGGGGAGATTATCCTCTCCCATGCTTCACTGCAAAACAGTAGCATTATCAAAATAGGTCACGCCTCACACTGCATTTCTGCACCTGCAGCAGTGGTGGAAGTGGGGGGCGGGCTTTCATCACTTTGAGAGCCTAGGACAGAAATTTGGTCTTTTAAATAATTAAGATGCACTGGGAGTAAGGATAGCAAGGAAACAGGATAAAATTTTATAAAAATAAATTTAAGAAAAAAACTAAGAGGAAGAACAGAACTAAGATCCTGATTCGGCTACATGCGAGTTTCAAGGAGAACCACCATTTCTGGTCCCTTATCATTCACTAGTAACCATTTCCACAAGGACTGTCATTGGCCCCTGACAGCGTCAGATTAATGTGATTCTTTCACTTCATTCCAACGGAGCCATCCTACCCCTTCAATTTTCTGTTGCTGGTATAACACAGCTGTCACTCACATTTTTAAAAATAAACAAACAGGGGTACCTGGGTGGCTCAGTCAGTTAAGTGTCCGGCTCTTGGTTTTGGCTCAGGTCATGATCTCAGGGTGGTGGGATCGAGTCTGTGTTAAGCTCCCCACTAAGTAGGGAGTCTACTTGGGATTCTCTCTCTCCCTCTCCCTCTGCTCCTCCCGCCCTGCGTGTACTCTCTCTCTAAATGAAAAAAATAAATCTTTAAAAATAGATAAATAAATAAACGAAACTCAGCTCACTTACATTACATATGTCAACTGAATTCTAACTTAGAAACAGCTTGCTTGTTTTTCAGAAAGAGTATAAAAATGTTCAAAGATACTAAGAATAAAATTTCAAGGTCTCACCACCCTATCAAAATTGTTTTCATTTTCCAAGATGTTCAGACTCTTTCTGAAAAAGACTATGATAAGGGGAGTTCAAGTGGTTGTTGCTGCTGCTTTATGGCACTTACTTATTTTGGTTAGAAAAATAGAAAGCTTAACCAAAAACTCAAAGAAACTCATGGATTAACTTGAAATTCACTCCTTGCCCTTCTGTATGAAATGGAGAGAAAGAACACCTTGGCCTACCCTCCGGGGAACACCTGTTTGCCTGTTGTCACTGACCTTCCTACATGAGGACAGGCCCTCCCCACACATCACTTTCTCACACCTATACCTGGAAATATTCTTTTTCCCAGGTGGCTCGCAAATGAAGCTATCATCTGTTTAAAGAAATTCTGTCAATTCCTCATAGTGTTTTCTTTTTTTTTTTTTTTTAAGATTTTATTTATTTATTTGACAGAGATAGAGACAGCCAGCGAGAGAGGGAACACAAGCAGGGGGAGTAGGAGAGGAAGAAGCAGGCTCATAGCAGAGGAGCCCGATGTGGGGCTCGATCCCATAACGCCGGGATCACGCCCTGAGCCGAAGGCAGACGCTCAACCGCTGTGCCACCCAGGTGCCCCTCATAGTGTTTTCTAAAAAAGTATTATCACCTGCAAGGTATAAGAGAACACAGTCGCTCCATGCTGTAAGTGCATGAAAATGAAACAGCAGGGTTAGATAACTGTCCCCAAGCCACAGAATGAGCCGAATGAAGGCAGATGAAATTGCCCTTCTCCAAAAAGGGCCAACCCTGAATCATTCCTCCCACACGTACCCTGCAGGAGCTCCTAAAACCCAAACATTTGTAGAATATAAAGCAAGAAAAAAAGGGGAGGAGTAGGCATTAATATGGATTCAACGCATATGGAGAATCTGGCAACCAGTCCTGCCTGTTAAACATCTACTCATGAACGCTCTTTGACATCACAACAACCAGGCTCTCAATATCCTGGCCTACACAGCAGTACCACACACCAGGCCTAAAACCTGCCAGCACATCTACACAAGGTAGGGGGATGCCTGCAGCAGAATGCAACAGCCAGGCTAGGTTGGCCGCCCTCAAATGTAAAGCTAATTCTATCTGGCCCTGCCCTAATGCTTGCATATCGTGAAATATGTTCATCGAAATCTCTACCTTCTCATGCTGCATGAATTTGGATCGAATGTTTACTCAGCTCACTGAATGAAGTTTATGTGGGGGCAGACTTCAAATGCTGCCGTTCCGGACCAGAAGGACCCGCTCCTTGCACCATCACCTCCGTGCCCGTGGTCATGCTGCCACCTCTGCCTTCAACCCTCCTGTCCAAATCCTCTCCATCCTCTGAAGTACCAACCCCGGCCTTGAGGGCACCCCTATTCCTTCCCAGTCCCTAGTCTCAATGCTCTCGTCAAATACCTTGGCCAGTTTCTTAAGAACGACGTGGGGAAATAGGAAAACTGTTGAAAATAAAGATTCCTAGGTCCTAAAATCTGTTTCTGCCCTCAGAACACCTCTAACACCAAATGTGTTGGTTTTTTCCACACTAAAAACCAATTCTCCAACTCTCTGGACACTCACTTGTGTGGGTGTCCAACAATTCAATTCAAGTCCCACACTAACAACCTAGAGTTAGGACAGACCCAAGTTAAGGGCTCAGTCCCACAAGGCTGCCCCCACTTCGGACACCAATCACAAGTCCCTATACTTCTGATGAAGTAGCTACAAACTGGGCGTTCTCATGACACACCCCCCCCCCACCCCGTTGTTGGGTTTGATAATTTGCTAGAATGGCTCCTGGAACTCAGGCAAACAGTTTACTTACATGTACTGGTTCATTATAAAGGATACAGCCCAGAAGCAGCCAAGTGGAAGAGATGCCCAGGGCAAGGTATGGGGAGCGGACTAGAGCTTCCATGTCCTCTCTGGGATACTGCCCTCCCAATGCCCCCTTGAGGTCAACAACTGGGGAGCGCTACAAATCCCACTGTTCAACTTCAAGAGCTCAAGTTCCACACCCCATTCTCTTCCTGGAGGTGGGCGGGTGGGGCTGAAGTGCCAACCCTCTGTGCACAGGGCTGGTCCTTCTCGTGACCGGCCCCATCCTGGCTACCTAGGAGCCCAACCTACATCACTTCATTGGCATCAACTCAAGTGTGACCAAAGAGGTGCTCTCATGAGCAACAAAAGACACTCCTATCACTCAGGAAATCCCAAGAGGTTTAGGACCTTTGTGCCAACAGGTGACAAAGACCAAATATATTTTTCTCCACACCACACCAGGCATGAGAAAATAATCACCATTTACTTCACAGAGAACAGTTAACACATTTATAAAGAGTTCTTAAAAGTCAGTGGAAAAGAGGGGGTGCCTGGCTGGCTCAGTGGGAGGAGGATGTGACTCTGGACCTCGGCGTTGTGAGTTCAAGCCCCATGTTGGGTGTGGAGACTACTTAAAAAAAAATGAGTGGAAAAAAGAACCAACAACTCAATAGAAAAATGAGCAAACCCATAAACAGTTCTCAGATGCTTCATAACACTCCCAATAAGAGAAACGCGAATTAAAACGAGGAGATGCCATTTTTCAGACTGTTGAAAATGCAAACATTTGCCCATAGCCTCTGCTGGGGAGGCTGAGAGAACCAGCTGCTCGCGGCCCTGGTGGGGGCGTGTGCACGAGTTTCTGCGCTGCAGCAGTCTTTGCGACCGCAGCACATCTGACATCACTGTAACGCCTTCCATAGGAGACAGGTGCGTGTGCACGGAGTATCAGGCAGCCGCGCAACAGTGCGGGGGCATCAGTGTGCATCCACACCGAGCACTCGCTCTCCAGGAAAGGGAGGCAAAGAGTCTGCAAGGATGCTACCTGCTGGGTAAACACCCACCGTAAGGGCACACGTCCACACAGACACGTGCCAACATTTGCAGCAAGATGGATAAAACACACTGAAAGGGTGCAGAAGGCATGAGATGTCCCCAAGAGGCAGCTAATTTTTTAGGTACTTTGACTTTTGAACCATGTATATGGTTAAAATACTTTATCAGAAAGAAGAAAACGGGGGCGCCTGGGTGGCACAGCGGTTAAGCGTCTGCCTTCGGCTCAGGGTGTGATCCCAGTGTTCTGGGATAGAGCTCCACATCAGGCTCCTCCACTATGAGCCTGCTTCTTCCTCTCCCACTCCCCCTGTTTGTGTTCCCTCTCTCGCTGGCTGTCTCTATCTCTGTTGAATAAATAAATAAAATCTTAAAAAAAAAAAAAGAAGAAGAAAACGGAACACAAACCAAGAAATGAACCTGACTTGTATCAGGTATTTAAAAAAATCATCACAAGTAGCTTTTTAACACAATACTCCAACTGCACATCCTCAGTGGGACATATTGGGAGGACAAAAAGTACAAAGAAATCCTGAATTTGGTTAAGTTTGTTGTTGGTATGGTACTGACATAGTAATTCTGAAACCGTTCTGTCTGTACAGTGGTAGAGAGCCAATGACTTTTTATCGATATCAGAAATGAGATTTTTACAGTGGGGGAGAAAGGACACAGCAATATGGAACGGGGGAAGGTAAGGCAGAAACCTGTTAAGATTTAAACCGGTAGTATGGGCATAAACTCATTATTGGAAAAAGTGTGTACGTTTCCTGGCTGTGTCCCCTGAAAGAGAAGGGAGCAAGGACACCTCGATGGCAGTGCACACGGCCAGGGTGCAGGCTCTGATTCCTTAACAATGTTCCCCAGTGAAAGGAAGCAGGACTCCTTCAAGAAATAGAAAGAGCAAGATGAGCCTGGAAATCTGGAGAGCAAGGAAGTGCCCAAAGACTCAAAGAATCTATGAGTCCACAAAGATTTTTTTAAAACGGGGGAGAGAGGTGAATTGATTGGTGACGCCTCCCCCAAAATATGTCCACATCCTAATCCCTGGAACTTTGAATGGGATCTCCCTTGGAAAGGAGTCCTTAAAAGATATAATTAAGGATCCTGAGACAAAAAGTTCACCCTAGATTATCCAGTTGGGCCCTAAATCCAGTGTCAAGTGTCCGGATAAGGGACACAGAGATGTGACAGACAGAAGGCAATGTGACCACCCACAGAGACAGATGGCAGGATGCACCCACAGGCCCAAATATCTGGAGGCTCGAAGGACCTTCTGAGGGCCAGCGGCCTTGCAAGCACCTTGATTTCAGGCCTCTGGCCTCCAAACTGTGAGATAATACACTCCTATGTGAAAGTCACCTAGTTTGCGGCAATTTCTTACAGTAGGCACAGGAAACTACCATCGAAAGCGAGAGATGAACGAGGGAGGCAAGTTCTTTCCAGAAGAACACGTGTTTATAAACACAGAAGGGCTTATAGAATCAGAAAATCACCACTTTGGATTTCCCAACGTAAAAAGTGATCCAGGCGAGGACTGCCCATGGACACTGAATGCACTGGCTGGACAAGAAGATACTCAGAGTCCCCAATAACCGGGACTGTGTACAGGGAAAGGGCAGCTTTACAATGAAATGCGGTGACGGCCAGCCCTTCCAGGCGTCCAACGTATGATGAAGGGTGCGACAACCCTGACGGAATGCAAATCAACAAACCCTATTATAAAAAATGTCCAGCTGAATTTAATTGTAAGGAAACAATCGGATAAACACAGAATGCAAGACGTTTTACAGGACAACTGGCCTGGGCTTTTTTTAAAAGGTAAGTGTTATGAAAAATCAAAAAAAAATTAGAGACCTAACAGCCAAATGCAGCATATAAACCTTGACTGATCCTACAGTTAAAAACAAAACAAAACAGGAAAGGCTATCAAAGACGTGGACGGTACAATTGGGGGAAATTCAAACATGGACTGTATGTTAGACAATACTGTTTACGTTAATTTTTAGGGTATGAGATTATACAGAAGATGCTTTTAGTCTTAGGAGGTCTACGTTCAAGTATTTAAAGGTGAAGCAATATTATGTCTGCAACTTTCAAATATTTCAACAAAAAATGTATACATTAAGAAAAAAAGAACAAATGTGGAAACAAAGAACAGCTGGTAAATCTGGGCAGAGGAGTATTTGGGTGTTGACTGAATTATTCTTTCAACAGAAAGAATAGAAAATAGGTGTGGAAATTCTTACAATAAAACGTTGAGGGCGCCAAACAATTTCAAAGTGCCCCTCCCCAACCCCCAAGGAGGGACAGGAGGAAGATTCCCAGGCTTCTGCCTGGTGGGTTTCAGGACCATCCTGAGAACCTGCATGCAACAAGCCAGAGCTGATGCTCGCGCTCAGGTGAATCTGGAACGAGTACCTGGACTGTTTGCTTGTTTTCCCCCTACCTTTTCTCCCTGGAGTCCGCTGGCATCACGATGCTAACTCCCTGTGTCTCCCTGGCAGCAGGCCAGTGGATGTTTACTGAGGGAATTCACGAGGACAGTCCCCTAGCCACGTGGGGCTGATTAGCTTAAGGGCAAAAGTATTCTAAGGGAAGCCCAACTCAGACAAGGCTGAAGTCTCTTCCATAAATGCAAACACCATGCTTCTATATGGTTTTCAGCGTTTCATTTAGTGGCTTTCCTCTCCAGTGGAGTAAGAGCAACAGGACAGGAAGTACCACAAATGTAGTGTCATTACCGCGAGATCCATGATACACCAAATGAATATTACAGGACATCACAACACTACATTTCAAGAGCTGAAGGTGAAAATAATGGCTCCTAAACTCACTACAACATCAGCAAGTAAACTTATTTTTCATTCTTGCTTAAGATCTGAGCCTAGGTAGATGGGTAAAGGGGAACAGAACGAGGCTAGAAGTTGAAAGGAGGATGAGGCAGGAAGCAGGGAAGGCCGGGCCACACCCCAGGTGTCAGGAATAGTCATGCCTGATGCATCCCAAAATGGGGTGACAAAGCCACTGAGACGGAGGGTCTGACTCTCAAGTCTGTCTAAACAACAGGGATGAGTGGCAGCTCCACTCCCTGCCCTGGCAGAAGATGGGCAGACCTATCCTGGGAAGGGGGTCTCGGACTGGGGAGCCCAAGTCCACCTGGGATGATGATCAAAGTACTGCTGGGACCCGAAGCCCTGTCCCCCCTGGGCCCCCAAGACACAGGCACCTCCCTGTCTGGCAGAAGCCTGGCAGAGCCTTGTCGCCAGAGCTCAGAGCCCAGAGGACAGACCTACAGTACTCCTCCCAAACAGGAGCAGACAACTTAGGGCCACCAGAAAGCCAAGGGAAGCCTCGCACAAGAAAAGTGGGAAGGGACCCGGAGGGAACAGACTCCTCAGTGAGAAAGAGCAAACAAAACTTCCAAGAAGAGACTATAACCATGAAATGAAGACCATATTTTTTTTAGTTCTTTTTTAAATCCAGAAGAAAAAAAGACTCTTAAAATGAAAAACGTTAGGGGCGCCTGGGTGGCACAGTGTTTAAGCGTCTGCCTTCGGCTCAGGGCGTGATCCCGGCGTTCTGGGATTGAGCCCCACATCAGGCTCCTCCGCTATGAGCCTGTTTCTTCCTCTCCCACTCCCCCTGCTTGTGTTCCCTCTCTCGCTGGCGGTCTCTATCTCTGTCAAATAAATAAAAATAAATAAAAAATCTTTAAAAAAAAAAATGAAAAACGTTAGCAAAAGTAAATTTTTTAAAAAATCACTAGAAGCATTAAAATACAAAGCAAAAGTTTCCAAAAAGTAGAGCAAAACCTTTAAAAAGGGGGGAAAATAGGAAATAAAAGGACTAAAACTGGCAATGCTACATCAGCATAATAATATTCCAGAGAGAGAAAACATAGATTGGAGGATAGGAAACAACCAAAGAATCATTTAAGAAAATCCCCGGAACTGAAACGGAAGAGTTTCTGGGTTGCCAGCACGCGGTGCACAGAGGCATGCAAGGCGGGCCAGGCGCCCCTGGGACCACAGGGGACAGGTCGGTCAGGGCAGGCTCTGCTGAATGGCAGCAAGAGAAGCCCCAGACCTGACGAGACTTAAAAACAAAGATGCATTCTTCAAGTTCATGTCACTCTAAGGGAGTGGGAGATGGGAGGGGGGAGGGGCTGCACACAGAGTGCCATCACCTTAAATGATGCCAGTTATCACACCAGAGGGTAGGCAACATGTTCACGACCACTCACTGGGTCCAGAAGTGAAGCAGGGATTTCCCCCCACCCCACCTCCACTGCTGGGCATGGTGACTGCCGGAGGCCGTGGGGCTCTAGAAAGCTGGAAATGTGTGGTTGACGATGACTATTATGGGCCATAAGAAGATCCTGCAATCTTCCAGAAGGAAAACACAAGTCCCATGGAAAGGGACAGACCTGAAACAACTTGTCAATACTAGAAGCCAGAAAGTAATGGAACCATTCCTGAAAAGTTCTGAAGGAAACTTGTTCTAGAATTCTACATTATCAATTTATCAATTAAAGGTGAAGAAAGACACTTATGACAGTCTTGAGATTCTCCTCCAATGCGTGTTCAAGTGAAATAAGCAAGGGGAAGTCGGGGGACAGGACGTCTGTGATGGGCAGGGCAGGTCCGAAGGCTCTGGGGGCCCTTCTTGAGGAAGGTTTCCTGTCAAGAGGTCCTGCTGCTCCTGAACATCTTGGGGAAAGACGCAAACAACTGAGAAAGCGTTTGGAGTTGAATCAGAAATAGTACATAGAAAAGAAAGAAAGAAAGAAAGAAAGAAAGAAAGAAAGAAAGAAAGAAAGGAGGGAGGGAGGGAGGGAGGGAGGGAGGGAGGGAGGGAGGAAGGAAGGAAGGAAGGAAGGAAGAAAGAAAGAGGAAAGAAAAGAAAAGAAAAGAAAAAGAAAAAGAAAGGAAAGGGAAAGGAAAGAAAAGTCAATGATTAGCTCCAGGGAAAACAAAGTCGCGCACAGCATGGCTCACTAGCAATCAGAACAGCATTTAGTCATACACATATATACTAAATGTTGATCTCAAAATTACACCACATCTACATGGGAGATGGTGAACATGGCGGGGGCGGGGAGCGCAGCTTAAGAGAATAAACAATCATCTTCCAAAGAATAAAGTCACTAGGTGATACCTACAAATGACAAATCAGAAAGCATATCATTCTATGGCACAAAGAAATACCAGAGTTAAGCGCTCGCTTCTGAGTGGGGGAAAATAGAGGCAGGGACTCTGTTTTGCCTAACAAACCCCACAGAGGCTATTGACTTTTCAAACTATTTGCATGTTAAAAAACACTAAAGGTAATTCCAGTTTAGCCTCTGCCTGGGGAGCCTCTGCCTAATAGGCTGGCATGATTTTCAGTCAGACCTCTGAGATCTTCCAAAGAGCTAATAGCACTGATCCAAGTGCTACGAGGGCTGAAACACTTAAGAGACAATCCCTGTCCTCAAGGATTGGGAATTTTATTGAGCAGAAAACACAGGCACGTGCAGTGTAAGGTGGCACAGGCTCACTCCCCTAGGCATGGTCCAGAATGTTCACTGAGAGCAGCAAGGGAGACTCTGGTCCAAGTAGGCAAAAAAAACAAAACAAAACAAAACAAACAAAAAAAACCTTTGAGAAAGATCCAACTGGAATAAGAAAGCCTAGCAGAACTTGAGAGAGGAACAGGCAGTGCACTTCCAGAACAAGGACTGGCTAGCTGTGACGGTGTGTGTTAAGTGGGAGTGTGGACGGTTATTTCAAAAAGATTTCACTCCTAACAGGGAGGGCAAGATTGTCAATGGGCTCCCTGTTGACTCACATTTTCAGTGTCCTAGGACACTACCAATCAGAAGCCCAGTAACATTTTTCCTGCACTGTCTCAGATATACCATCCCTGCTCATTAGTAACACTGATTCACCCTATTCTTGAGCCCCTAATAACTAAAATCACACATTTTATAAGCTGGCCCAAGGCCTCTCCCAAGCTGGCCCACTCTGGCCCCTGTCTGCTGGCCAGCCTCATTGCTGTACCTTGTTTTCATGCTCCAAGAACACTACCCTTCTTTGCATTCCTATAGCACTCCCTGTTCCTGGCTACCACAGGACCTCTGCACATGCTGTTCTTTCTAGAACACATTCCCTCCTAGACCTCCTGATTCTACACATCCTTCAATTCTCAGCGAGAGCCTCAATTCCTCATGGAAATAAATGCCCCTGATCACTCTAACTCAGGAGTCCCTGTCATAAGCTCTCATGCATTCCTCTCCTTCATATCAGTTTGTAAATTAACCCTCATTGGTGTGATTATCTAATTCTTGGCCTCTTTACCTTCTAGGCCAGTGGTCCCCAGATCACAGCAACAGCTTCCCAGGTGAAGCTATGAGAAAGGCACATCCCAGACCTGCTCAATCAAAAACTTGAGGTGGGAGGCAAAAATCTAATTTGAAAACCCTCAGAGCAATTCTGATGCACACTCCAGTTTGAGAACCACTGCTCTAGGCGCCAAGATGGCACTTCTAGGCGTCCCCTGACACCAAGCACTGTCACAGAAAACGGTAAGGACTTGGCAGGATTTCCTGGTGGACTGGATGGTGAAAAACTTCCCATGGCTCCCTAGATCCCCTTTTATTAATTCTAAACACCTCTGTCCAACTTTAGAAGTTCTATAATCGACACTGAGCCTGCTGCAGACTGGGTCCTCCCCCAGCTCCCTGGCCTTTTTGGGTTCAAAACTTGGCTCTCTATTGTTTGTCACCTCTGTAATCATCCATAAATGTTACTAGTTTTTCTTGTTCTTTATTTCCTCACCTCTAAAATAAGAATAACCATAGTATTTCCTAAGATTGTTGAGGTAAATAAGCCAGTGCCACTCATGCCTGCACATACATGTAAACACTCAGCAAATTTAGGTATTATTATTTCATAACAATAATTATGCAATTTTAAGTGATCTTTCCCCTGGGTCTCAGCTTTCTTACTCAAGATTGACCACAAGCACTTAAGAGTAGCTTTCTCCCTTTCAAACCACTCACATCTAACACCCATCCCTGGCTTGAAACTGTCTAGGATCTAAGAGCCCAGCTGGAGCTTTCTCTGCTCCACCTCCTGGAACAGCTGGGCTGTGCTGGACAGTCTGGGTCTGAATAACACATGTCTTCCTAGAGCTCAACTGAAGTCACTTTCTCAAGTCCCCTGCCACTTCTGGAATCAGATCTTCGTAACTCAACCAGTTAGCAGGTTGTTTCATTTAAGAGTGTATCTGGTGGCTAGGACTCAAACGGAGCTCACGCTGGGAGCTATTTCTAGTCCAACTGTGGTAGTTAGCAAAGTATTAATAGCAACAATTAAAATATATTCCCATCGAATAGATCTTTAAAAAAAGAAAAAAAGCAAGCAAGCAAAGGACCGTTTCTGCCTCTAAGAAGACAAGGGTCTACCACCTGCCTGCGAAGTGCCGCTCCTGCCTTGTCTCAGGCAGAGGCTGGGAGTCATGACAGACACGAGAACCTTACACACCGTACACAGCAAAACGCCGCCCCGGGTTTCCCGGCGCTGCGCCTTCCCACTGGGCCGACCCGCCGCGTTCCGGGGACCCCGCGCACTCGGACGTCTGGGTGAGGCCACGGCCAGCGGGGGCCAGCAACACTTGGCTCCCCAACAGTTAAATGCTGAGTAATTTTCCTGCGGAGCAAACAGTCGAAGCGGGGGCTCTGCCAACGGCAACAGTATTTTTATCCTACTTAACCAACACAGAGGCACGGCCGCGGCTGTCCCTAGGGTGTCCTCGCGCGGCACGCTCGGGAATCGCCGGCTGGACCCTCGCCGGCTGCCGGGGCGACGTGGACAGCAGTCCCACGCGTCGGGGCGGGGGGGACCGAGGCAGCGGGCTGGGGCCGCGCGCGCGAGGTCGGCCGAGGCCGGAGGCGTCTTGGCGAGCGGGACCCAGCTGTCCCAGAGCCGCGGGGCAAGGACCCGCCCGGCCGCCCAGTCTCCGCGCGGGGCCTAAGCGCCCGAGGGTCTGCGCCCAAGTTGGCCAACTGCTTTGCCGCAGGAGCAGAAAGGCGGAGACCGGTCCGCAGCCCCCGAAATGGGGTGAAAGCCGGGAGCGCAGGTCCCGCCCCATGCCGGACGGGAGACCGGGCAGCAGGGCCGCCCAGGGCCGCACGCAGCCCGCCGGCCCCGGCCCCGCCGCCACGGCGCCCAGGAATGAATGGGGCTCCCCGCCGGCCCCAGGCGCGAACTCACAGGCTACGTAGGCGAGCAGCGCGATACCCAGCAGCAGCTTCATCCTCCTGCGGTTGACGGCAGACACGAGGCGCATGAGCGCCTTGCTCACCATCCCCAGGAGCCGCGCGGGTCCAGGGCCCTGCCGCGCGGGGCCGCCTGCTGCACAATGCGCGGCGGCAGGGACGGCGGTGGTGGCAGCGGCAACGGCGGCAGCGGCGGCAGCGGCGGCGGCGGCCCGGGAGAGCCCCGCCCCCTGCCTCCGGCCCGCGCGGTCCCGCCCCCGCGCGCCGAGTTTCCTGCTAGCGACACCACCGCGCACGCGCGACTCCTCCCTCGCCCCGCCTCCTCCTTCGCCCTCCCAACGCCCCGCCCCTCCGCCCCCTCTCCCCGCAGGCGCAATTGCCGCGCTAGCGCCTCAGTTTTCGAAGAATGTGGCTGCGAGCCGGGGCGGGGCGGGCGCGGCGCATGCGCCAGCCGGCTTGTTTTCCCCCGAGGTGCAGTTGGGGTTCTGTACCTAAAAGGAGCGTCACCTAACCGACGGCGGGACCGCGGTCTACAGGTTTCCGAGCCCAGCCCAGCGGGTGGCAAGCGGTGGGCACTCATCTGTAGCGATGAAAAGAAATATTTATGCTAAATTTAGCCATGTCTTTGAAGTTCTTTGAACGCCTCTTTCAGAAAGTTGACCAGTTCTGTGGGCTGTTGTGTTGCTTCAGTTACAATAGCGGCAGCGAAAATTATTCTCTAAACACTGAAGTCAAAACCCGATGCGTTGTTTTTTTTCTCTGCTATGATGGACTGGGATGTCTTTCTTCTAAAAATAGTTTGTTATTATTATGAAAACGTAGTGCTGGTGGTATAGAATTAGGACAAACCAGGAAAAGGAAGGGATGAAACCGCGCTTTGTCTCCGCCTGGAGAAAAACACCGAACATGTCAGCACATGCGTTTTCATTCCAAGCTTTTTGTTGAGTGTATAGTCAAGTAGTTAGGGAGGTGAACTGCGGTAGTGTACAGATTGGTGGCTGAATGTATTGATTCCATAAACATTTATTGAATGCCAGCTGCAGACAAGGACGTGTGTCAGAGAGTACACAGATACCAGAGGCTTGTCGTCGGAGCCACGGAAAGCTGGTCCCGACGGAGAAGAAAAGATGGTACGCAAAGACCTGTGATGCCAAGTCAAGTGAGACCCAGAAAATGTTGGGGAGCTACTGGCTCGAAGTGCTGATACTCAGCCACAGGGAGAAATCAGAGGAGCCAGCAGCATCTCTGGAGTGCCAGGTCATTTTGCCAAAATCAAATACTTTGTGTTAGCTTTATTAGAAATCTCCAAGAATAATACACAACTAGCAGTAAGTCAAAGCAGTCATATGTTACAGCCTTGAAACTACACAGAGCAAATGCTGTGATTGTGTGATTCAAATCCAACCTTCCCCCCCATCCCTGGTCTCTGCCAGTGACTCGCTGAGAATCACTGAATGGGAGGAAACATGCTGAGCAGTTTTGCCACGGCAAGAGCCATTCTGCTGTCATGCTGCCCACAGATGGAGTGGCCTACTTTCAAGAAGCCGAGATCCCAGACTGAAGTATCAAAGGAAGCTGCTGGATGATACTTCCTTTACTTTGTTTGGAGGCAGAGAGAGCCCTACCGTGGGAACCAGAAGCCTAGGTTCCCACATAGGCAGCGTTTCCAGAGCCCACCTGTGAGCCTGGAACAAATCGCTTTTTGCCTGTGAATCTTAGTTTACCTATCGTTAACATTTTGGTTGGGTTCGATCTATGACTGTTGCACTCAAGTGCCTGGAGCAGGCAGGGCTCTGGGCTCCTCTGATTCTCTGAACCTGTGAGTTTTAGATTAAAGGTGAGAAGCAGAGATGCGAGAAAAGATTTTGTTGACACTTGCCCTACTGGGAAAATCAGATTGAAGCTATAAGTAGATTTCAAGCATATTCGGTTGTAGGTAGGATTTAGTTGATAGGTATCTATCAATTCAAACAGGACCACATTGTGAAATACACGCTATTTCTGTACAAAACTAAATCGCATTCCTAGTTGAGCATTTTTTCTGCTACCATATACCATTGCCATGTTCTTCTGCCCCACTGGAGTATTTGGAAATGTCATCAGCGGATGCAGGTAAAATGCTGCTGCTGCCATCATTACCACCAAGAAAGCTGTTGGTGGCCAGGGACCCTGACTACCAGCGCAACCAAAGCCAGAATTGGGAAGTATGCATTGTGCCCAGTGGAGGTGTGAAGGCGTGAGGGAAAGGAGGCGCCAAAGAGGCCCTCCAAACTCATCAAAGATACCAGGGGCTTGAGTCTGTCATTCCTTCTGCCCCTCTTCTCTGTTTTCTTTTGTCCATTTCCAACCCGCCCACCTCCACTTACCCCAACAGGTCTGGGCTCACGTCCCCACCCCCACCTTGCCCTTGCTAGCAAGGACTTCATTCTTTATGGATATGTTAACAAGAATATTTTTGAGCAGTTACTAGTTCCAAAGGGTGATTAAAAACTGAATCATAATATGGCTGCTAAAAACCTAAGAAGGGCAGGAAACAACATTCATTACACCTCTATCACGGGCCAGGGACTTTGACGCCAGATGCTTTGACCTGTGGGCTCTTGTTATTCTTGTAACAGCCCAATGGCATAGGGGCGCTGTTGCTGCTGCTGTGTTTCATAGAGGAGAGACAGAGCCCTGGGAGTTTAGGCAGTAGTAGCTGAGGGCCTGGGAATGGGGTTTTAGCCCAGGCCTTGTAGGCCAGGAGAATGACCACATACATTTGCAGAAACAACTGTAATTCCTAGTAGCAAGTGGTGAGTGCGGTGGGACAGGCGCTGTGGAAGGCTAAGGCATTTCACCAGACGCACTGCTCCTAGGAAGTTCGGGGCACCGAGTCCGCAGGTACACGCTCACCAAAGTTGAGGTGCAGCAGCTGCAGCGCGAGTGTTTATACCACGGCAATGAGGCTATAAACCAGGGCTTTTTTTTTTTTTTTCCTCCCCTTTAACCAGCACACCTCTGTGTCCAGGTGAGAACAGTGAGAGGAAGGTTTGGCAGAATAGGAACTGCGTGAGCGGAATTTGAAAGCATGGTGAGATTTTTACTCACGCACTTTGAGCGGGGTCTCCCTCGGTAAATAGCAAGGGCAGGAGCGCTGGGGAGGGAGAGGATCCCAGAGGGCACAGTGGGGAGGTTTGGTCGGCTGAAGGGGCAGAGATTGAGAAGAGAAGGTACAGATGTTGGAAAGGAAGGATTCTGGAAGGCCTTGAGGCTTAGTACAAACCAAGAGTGCGTCAGGCCCTGGTCAAGGGTCACTTTCTTTCCTGGCGACTTACCGGTCACTTCCACCTCCATCTGTACTTGGGGTCTCGGTTCTGCTCTGCGGGGGCTGAGGGTGCGTGCACTACATTGTCCAGTCGCTGGCAGGAGCTGCCCCTCGGAGGTCCTGGTCGAAAACCGGCAGGAAGAGACGGCTTCTGCTTCTGGCTCCCAAGGGTGGCCATTGCTAGTGATTGCTGGAAGTTTCGAGCATTAGCTGTTTGCTAGCAAAGGTGGGTGATTCCAGACCCCAGCAGTCCAGAGCATCTTGTCGGAGAATCAAGGCTTGTCTTCTGGGTGATTCCAGGGCTGACCATCCAGGGCCATTCACCGCTTCTCATCTCTGGGTATCACTCCATTCTTTCTTATTCCTCCAAAATCTCTCTTCTTTATCTTCTTAAGCCTTCCAACAGCTTTGTCACCAATCTCCTGTATTACATTCCTTCTGTTTGAAATACTTAGAATAGTTTTCGGGACTAGACATTGGCGAACACATCTTCCGCAAATACCTTAGCGGGTCTGAGGTTTAATCTGGAGCTGCTTGTCGTGAAGCTCTCCTCCATGCCATGCCAGCTCTGCCAGAGGCCACTGCTAGTTTCCTGCTGGGCGCTGACCCTGATGCCTGCCTTGGAGTCCCTTTTTAGAGGACATTACCACCACGGGTCTCAGGAGACGGACAGGCGGGAGGTAGGTCTCCATACCCTATCGCTTTGTTTCCCACCCCACTGTCGCACCAGCATGAATGAGTACACTAGACCTTCCGTCAGGTTTGGGGATGCAGGAGGGTTTAATATGCCAGCCATGTGAACAATTTGAAATTGCATATCTAACATTCCCATTCCTAGGAGTCTTTTTAAAAAATACACCTTATTTTTTTGAATAGCTTTATGCTTCAAAAAATAACAGCTTTAGACTTGCAGAAAAATTGAGAAGGTAATACAGGGCATTCCCAGGCACCCATTTTCCAGTGTCGTTGACGTTTGGCATTCACATAGGATTTATGTCCCTTCATGTCAAGGCTTCATACTGTCAACATGATTTGTGACAGCCTGATGTTGGCCTTGCTCTCCTGGCTAAGGTGTGTTTGTCAGGTTCCTCCACTGCACAGCTACTCTTTGTCCCCTTCCCATTCCGTCCTCTTTGCAAGAAAGCCGCCCTGCACAGCCTACACATGCGAAGTGGGGACTTACACGCCACCTCCTCGAGGGAGTCGTAGCTCTATAAGTTATTTGGAATTCTTCATTAAGGAAGTTTTGTCTCATCGAACCCATTCATAAATACCTAATTATTCAATTATCCAATCCATCATCCTTACTTTCTGGCATGCAAGTGTTCCAGGTTCATATTGTGTATTTCCGGCCCCGGTCCCAGAATGCATTTCTACTGATGTCTCCAACTCCAATCCATTGCGACGTGGATTCCTCTAGCCTCCTCCCTTGCTCCTCCCAGCGAGAAACCTGGCTCCTGCCATCCACCGTCTGTTTGCTTCATCATCTGGTTACAATACTCCCGTACAGCAGTGTCACCTAAGAGTTCTTTGACTGCTGCAGCACTGGGGATGGCCATCTGTGCAGTCTTCCGTCCCTTCCCCCCTACACACACACATAGACACACACATGCACCCCTGTCTTCTCCTCTCTCCTCTGCCCTTCCCCCCATGCCCAGGCCCCCCATCTCACCCCAACCCTGGAATTCCTGTTTATCTTTACGCAGTACACTTTGTGTCCCCTTGTTCAGTCCATACCCCAGTTGCCTCCCCTTCCATCTTTCTAAGCAAATACAGTTCCCTTTCTATGAAATACTCTAGTGTCACCCTAAAATATCCTCCCAAGCCCGATCAGGCTCAGGGATTGGTCTTTAGTCTGTAGGCACTGGGTGTGACTGCACCCCCCCCCCCAGGGCAGCAGCACCCGTTGTCCAGCAGCTCTCCTGGCAGCAGGGACCAGAGTAGGAACAGTCACGGGAGGTGCACAACAGCCCAGGTTGACAGGAGCAGGAACCCACCAGATGTCATGGTGGAAAGGGGGTGGAGATAAATTTGAGGGCTATTTCAGAAGTAGAACGGTGGAAGCTCTAGTTGATTGTAGAGGTCAAAGGGGAGAAAAATTAATCACGTAAGACTCTCATGTCGTATGCCAGGGTGATAGGTTTTCGTGAGGTGTTACTCAGTGAAGACTGAAAGTGTTTTTCCTGGCAGGTGTTTGCATTTTAATGAGACTCCTGGTCTAGAATTCAGAATTGGCAAGGAGGTTTCAAATGCATGCCAACTGCAGTAGCAATGTAGGGGTTGCCTGAAGCAGGAGTTAGGAAGGGCTCGTGCGTCCAGACGCAGCAGGAGATGTGCTGTCCTGGGAGTGCTGCCTGCGTGGTTGGCAGGGCCTGGGAGACCCAGGGCTCTTTTGGTTGTCCTGGTTCTATCTTCAAGTTTCCTTCTAGCTCAGGGATTTTTTTGGTGAATTATAAGTACTAAAAACTATCATTGGAGGAGATTATTTTGAGCAAAGCCTCCATATCATATCCTGCAGGTAGCATCGCTGTCTAGTGTAAAGGCAGTCCTCCATTCCAGACTTGAATAACCAAGGAGCTGGAAGACAGCATAATGAGTTCCTGAAAACTGACCTAGGACTTTGGTCAGAACACTGTTTCCTATAAGGCAACAGTGAACTAATCAGTTACTTCAGGATTACATATCAGCCACTAATCCATGCTTTTCAGATCTTCTGATACTTTACATACTAGGGATGAAAGCTTAAAATGAGAAATTTTAGGCACAAAGAGTGGTCAGGAGAGAAAATTCTCTGTGTATGTATGTGTGCATATGTAAGCAAGCACCTGCATGGGATCTTCAGAAGCAGAGAATGCAAAATGTGGCATTCTCACGAGAAGCAGAAAAAGGCTTTTCTTTCTCAATACACCTTACTTCTATCTGGCAGGAAGTTGTCATAGTAAATATATAAATCTATGTTGTCTGTGATATTGTGAGTTTAATCAGTACACAACCTGCACAACTGTATGTGGTATACATGACCAAGAGTGGGGTGAGATGTCGTGACGCAGCAAGAAGGTAGGGGAGAAGACAGTAACAAAATGGCTTCCCAGGGTGCCTGGGTGGCTCAGTTGGTTGAATGACCGACTCTTGATATCCGCTCAGGTCATGATCTCGGAGTCATGGGATTGAGCCCTGCACTGGGCTCCGTGCTCAGTGTGGAGACTGCTTGTCCCTCTCCCTCTGCTCCTCCCCCTGCTTCCCCCCTCTCTCTCAAATACATAAATAAAATCTTAAAAAAGAAAATGGCCTCCGTGTAAGCATATGAAGCCATGGAATTATAACAATGAGACCTGCTCTGGCTGGGTTTTCTGGTGCACAACTGATTATCACTTAGTGAAGCATTTCAAGCAGGCAAGCAACTGATGCATGAAATACACACGTGAAATAGTCCGCATCCTCACGTCCTCCACTCGTACTTCACTGACTGGACCCCGAGTTAATGACAGCAGCACAGGAAGTTGGGACGGGACAGAATTAAGTCAAGCAGAGGACGAGGTAAGCCGCCATGACAGCACTTGTGATTTTAAAGTAACAGAACTCAGAACATGGGTGTGAAGATAGTTCTACGGACATTTTGAAGAGGTATAATTTTGAAGGACAACATACATTTAGACATACATTAAAAAAAAATCAGTTACTTCATGTCACACTTCATGTGCAGCTTTCTGATTGCTTTTCAATTCCCAACATCAGGAAAAGGCAGAGACCTCGCGGGGGTAGCAGATCTCCATCATAAGGTAATGTCAGAACTCCAGACTGAGATGGGGAATTTTTCAATGTTAATGGGACAACGAAAGTGTTTTGGCAGAATAAAACCCAGAGTGGGAAGGGAGAGCAAGCAGAAGATTCAGTACAAATAGATGTCAGTTTATTTCATTTTAAAGGTTGGTAAGCCTTGTTTCATCTACAGGTTCAAGGTGAAGCATTAAGCAGTGATAACATAGCAACTGAAGAAATTGCCAGAAGCCATCCTCTCTTCAGATACCAGGGTCCCAAATGTTGGATTTGCTTAAGGGAGATGTTCACTGGAAAAGAACTTCAAAAGAGACATCCCTAGGTGAATTGCTAAATAAAATTAAAATGAAGTAACACTACCTAGATGTTCGTCAATGAATGAATACACAAAATATAGTATGCATGCAATGGAATGTTATTCAGTCTTGACAAGGGAGGAAATTCTGACACAGGCTACAACTTGGAGGAAGCTTGAGTATGATATTGTGCTAAGTAGTGAAATAAGCCAGTCACAAAAGGACAAGCACCACATGGTTCCACTCGTACAAGGAACCTAGAGTCGACACATTGATAGAGACGGAAAGTAGAGTGGTGGCTGCCAGAAAGTGAGGCAGAGCATGAGAATGGGGAGTCATATTTAATGGGTCATTAGGACAGATGAATAGTTCTGGGAATGGATGGGGGCGATGGTTGCACAACAATATGAAAGCCCTTAATGCCCCCAACCTATATGCTTAAAAATGGTTAAAAGGGTAAATTTCATGTTATGTGTATTTTACCACAACAACAAAAAAAGAAGATCACTCCTACTTTCCATCCTCACTTGAAAAATGATAAGAATCTGAATGTCATGAACTTGTAACTACGTAACAGAAATGTGGCTTTTCTGGTTTGGTTATTCTCTCCCGGTACAATAAATGTATTCTTACAGTTAAAAAAAAATAACACTAAAGTACCCACCAAGACCCTTTCAAAGATGTCTGTCAAAGTCTCCCTAAGGAAATCCTTCTGATTTATCTTATCAAATAGAGGTGGTTATTTGCTTTGTGATTTGCTGAAATTAAAGGAATGTCATGAGTACAAAGAAGCATGAGCCTTGTAGAGTGGCCCGTAACACTGCATACACAATTTGTGTGAGCTCTTAGAAGTTCCATCTAGTTGGCTCGAGAAGTCTTCTGAAGCTTTATAGAACATAAAGCTTGGTGTGTCTGATTGCATTGTGGTCCCTGTTGTGAGCCGTTCAGCATCTGACCCTTCCTTTATCCTCACAGCAACATTCTTTCTTTGAAAAAAAAAAAAGAGAGAGAGAAAGAGAGAGACAGGACATATTACTGTGACGTGTGCATGTTGTCCCCAAAATAAAATGAGTCATAGGCATTGGTGACAGCTTGGAGCACTCAAGGATTTTTCTGATGCCCATACTCTTATGTCCCCTTCTGCTGAGAAGAGAGATGTATTCATGCGAGGTATCGTGAGAAAGCGTGGTAAGTCTCCTTTAGCAACTTAGACTAATGCTTCCTGTAACAGAGAGCTCCGCGTTACCCTGCCACAGGATGGCTAGCAGCCACACCGTGGACGAGGACGAGAGGGCACAGTATTTCATGTTTAAAGTCAAATGATTTTGGGGCACCTGGGTGGCACAGCGGTTAAGCGTCTGCCCTTCGGCTCAGGGCGTGATCCTGGCATTCTGGGATCGAGCCCCACATCAGGCTCCTCCGCTATGAGCCTGCTTCTTCCTCTCCCGCTCCCCTTGCTTGTGTTCCCTCTCTCGCTGGCTGTCTCTGTCTCTGTCGAATAAGTAAATAAAATCTTTAGAAAAAAAAATAAAGTGAAATGATTTTGACTGATGCGGCTCTGATCATGGTACTTAGCCTCCATCTGTAGAATGTGTTCACTAGTACCTACCTTTCAGGGTTGCTGAGAGGGTTGGAGATAGTATGTGTAAGACCGGACAGTGCCTGCCACGGCAAGCACACTCCATTAACACCAGTCACTCTTGCTTTTATCAGTGCTGTCTTTGTTAGACGGTTTGCTCGGCAGAGCTGGCTCTTACAACAATAAATGTGCATTGGCAAAAAGTGTGCTTCCTCAAAACTTTGATACGAATGCTGGACGGAGAGCATCAATAATTAGCAATAGCATTATTGGTTGATTTCAATAAAATCCTTCACATCTGGACTTGTTAGCGCTTTGAACTTTTCTGATCATTTCCTCCCTATTTTTCACATTCTCAGGAACAGAAACGTCATGCGGAAAATGTGGTCTTAAGGCATGCTGACAATTGCCTTCGCTAAGGGAGGAAAAAGGAGGTATCTATTTTTACATGTGTTAAATCACCTTGTAGAGAACGTCACAAACAGCAGATGTTGCAAAAATGCAGGTCGTGACTTAGCAATAGGGGCCACAAGGAAGTCGGTCATCAAGACAAGTGTCACACTAACCCTCCTCATCCCTGAGGCAGTTTTTCATCAGATTAGGATTATGGAGCCCTCAGGTATGTTATTATTATTACTCTTAACAGCTGTGTCTCTCTCAACATTTGAAAAGCAAATGTTTTCACCCAATCCAGGGCTGCTGGTGGTCGATAAACTCAGTAGTACTGTTAGAACAGTTACATTTGCAAATGACAAAATCGAACCTTGTCTGTCTGCAAAAGGAGGAGGCTGGAATTATTCACAAAATCAAGGAAAGGACAATAAAAACTGAGGCCTTCGGGCCTAGAGTTGGGAGTTCGATAGTTGTCTCTCTCTACTTATATCTCTACCACACTCACACGGACACGCACACTTAGGCACACACACTCAAATTCTCTTATCCTAGATGACATCACCCCTAAAGAAAGGAAACATGGTCCCGAGGAGTTCTAGGATTGCTGTACAGGGTCAACAAGCTACACCCTGCTGACCTCCTGCCTTTGTATAGCCTACACGCCAAGAATGGTTTTACATTTTAAATAGTTAAAAACAGGGGCGCCTGGGTGGCACAGTTGTTAAGCGTCTGCCTTCAGCTCAGGGCGTGATCCCGGCGTTGTGGGATCCAGCCCCACATCAGGCTCCTCCGCTATGAGCCTGCTTCTTCCTCTCCCACTCCCCCCGCTTGTGTTCCCTCTCTTGCTGGCTATCTCTCTCTGTGTCGAATAAATAAATAAAATCTTTAAAAAAAATATAGTTAAAAACAATCAAAACGAGAGTACTATTTTGTGACATGAAAATTACATGAAATGTACACCTCTGTGTCTGTCAAGTTCTTTTGGAGCATAAACATATTCATTTGGTTGCACTGGCACCACAGGCAAAGTTGAGTAGGCATAGCAGAGACCATGTAGGACACTCGTCATTTTAAACATTGCCCCGCACACCACACACGGCAGTGACACAGTTGTGACTCGACAGCATTCAATTGCCATTGATTCCAGTAGATCATGACATCTTGAGTTTTACTACCAGTGCATACACATGCCAAAATACAAAAAAGAAGAGAAAAGTGGGCATCAAACATCTGCTTTTAAGGCACAGGAAAATGCAGATGACTTTACTAGATTAGACGGCAAAGCAATATTTTTTATCATGTGAGAACACTGCGGTGTGCTAAGTGAATACAACATAGGTTGGCATCAGCAGACTTAGCGCCCAATTCACAGGAAAGCAGCAGTCAGAAAAATTAGAACATTTAAAAAAGAAAGTCTTGGCAGCTGGAGGGAGTTAAGATGGCGGAGGAGTAGGAGACACCGTTTTCAGCCGGTCCTCCGAGTCGAGCTGGATAGGTACCAGACCAGCCTAAACAACCACGGAACCAGCCTGAGACGCAGGAAGACGCATCTGGATCTCTACAAATGAACATCTCCAGCACTGAGTATTGAGGTACGAAGCGGGGAGCCATGAAATCCGTGCGCTAGATACGGAAGATAAACGGAAGGGGGAGGGTCGCGCGTTCGGGCGCCGGAAGCGGTGAGCCACTTGGGAGAGCGGGCGGGCTCGCCGACTGCACCAGAAAACAGCAGACTGAGACGTGAGTCGCGGCCACCAGGCATCTCGGAACACCGGAATCCCGGTGCGCTTACTGGATCAGACTGAGACCGAGATCCGGAGCGCGGCGGGGCTGGCGGCAGAAACACAGGACAGAGACGCGCCGGCCCTGGAAGTGAGGGCTGGGACGCCGGGTGTGGGGCGCACATCCCGGGACGCTGCAGGGTTGAGCAGCACCAACAGAAACAGAGTTAAAGTGGCCAGAACATTAGTAGAGAACAGGCCGCAATCCCTCTGTTCTGTGACAGAGGCTGAAATTTGGCCGCTGCTGCTCTGACTCTCAGAAGAGGCACAGCAAACCGCCAGGGAAAGCCGCCAGAGAACAAAAGCCTGGAAATACCGGCTCAGAGAGTGCCCATCCCCATCCTCCCTCGCAGGGGACACGGAGACTCTACCCAAACAGGGTTGCCTGAGTATTGGCGCGGCAGGCCCCTCCCCCAGAACACAGAAGGCAGGCTGAAAAATCAAGAAGCCCACAACCCGGGCGCCTGGGTGGCGCAGTCATTGAGCGCCTGCCTTCGGCTTAGGGCGTGATCCCGGCGTTCCGGAAAGGAGTCCCTCATCGGGCTCCTCCGCTGGGAGCCTGCTTCTTCCTCTCCCACTCCCCTGCTTCTGTTCCCTCTCTCGCTGGTTGGCTGCCACATAAATAAATAAATAAAATCTTTAAAGAAGAAGCCCACATCCCTAAGATCCCTATAAAACAAGGGGCACGGCCTGGGACCCAGTCAATAATTTGGGCTCTGGAAACCCCGCAACCTCTCTTCATCAGAATGACAAGAAGGAGAAGCCCCCCCCAGCAAAGAAAAGACAGTGATTCTGTGGCCTCTGCCACAGAAATAATGGATATGGATGTAACCAAATTATCAGAAATGGAATTCAGAGTAACGATGGTCAAAATGATGAGTAGAATTGAAAAAACTATTAACGAAAAGGTTACTGAGAATATAGAATCCCTAAGGACAGAAATGAGAGCGAATCTGACAGAAATTAAAAATTCTATGAGCCAAATGCAGGCAAAACTAGAGGCTCTGACGGCCAGGGTCGCAGAAGCAGAGGAACGGGTTAGTGAATTGGAGGATGGGTTAATAGAGGAAAAAATGAAAATAGAAGATGGTCTTAAAAAAATCCACGCCCACGAATGTAGGTTACGGGAGATTACTGACTCAATGAAACGATCCAATGTTAGAATCATCGGCATCCCCGAGGGGGTGGAGAAAAACAGAGGTCTAGAAGAGATATTTGAACAAATTGTAGCTGAAAACTTCCCTAATCTAGCAAGGGAAACAAACATTCGTGTCCAAGAGGCAGAGAGGACCCCTCCCAAGCTCAACCACGACAAACCTACGCCACGTCACGTCATAGTGCAATTCGCAAATATTAGATGCAAGGATACAGTATTGAAAGCGGCCAGGGCAAAGAAATTTCTCACGTACCAAGGCAAAAGCATCAGAATTACGTCAGACCTGTCTACACAGACCTGGAATGAGAGAAAGGGTTGGGGGAGCATATTTAAAGCTCTTTCAGAGAAAAACATGCAGCCAAGGATCCTTTATCCAGCAAGGCTGTCATTCAGAATTGATGGAGAAATAAAGACATTTCAGAATCGCCAGTCACTAACCAATTTTGTAACCACGAAACCAGCCCTACAGGAGATATTACGGGGGGTTCTATAAAAGTAAAAAGGCCCCAAGAGTGATACAGAACAGAAAGTCACAGCCAATACAAACAAAGACTTTACTGGCAACATGGCAACATTAAAATCATATCTCTCAGTAATCAGTCTTAATGTAAATGGTTTGAACCATCCCATAAAACGCCACAGGGTTGCAGATTGGATAAAAAGAAATGACCCATCCATTTGCTGTCTACAAGAGACTCATTTCGAACCCAAAGATGCATTCAGACTGAGAGTAAGGGGATGGAGTACCATCTTTCACGCAAATGGACCTCAAAAGAAAGCTGGGGTAGCAATTCTCATATCAGATAAATTGGATTTTAAACTACAGACTATAGTTAGAGATGCAGAAGGGCACTATATTATTCTTAAGGGAAGTATTCAACAAGTGGATATGACAATTATAAATATATATGCCCCCAACAGGGGAGCAGCAAGATACACAAGCCAACTCTTAACCAGAATAAAGAGACATATAAATAAAAATACATTAATAGTAGGGGACCTCAACACTCCACTCTCAGAAATAGACAGAACACCCTGGCAAAAACTAAGCAAAGAATCAAAGGCTTTGAATGCCATACTCGACGAGTTGGACCTCATAGATATATATAGAACACTACACCCCAGAACCAAAGAATACTCATTCTATTCTAATGCCCATGGAACATTCTCAAGAATAGACCATGTTCTGGGACACAAAACAGGTCTCAACCGATACCAAAAGATTGAAATTATCCCCTGCATATTCTCAGACCACAACGCTCTGAAATTGGAACTCAACCACAAGGAAAAATTTGGAAGAAACTCAAACACTTGGAGACTAAGAACCATCCTGCTCAGGAATGACTCGATAAACCAGGAAATCAAAAATCAAATTAAACAATTTATGGAGACCAATGAGAATGAAAATACAACAGTCCAAAACCTATGGGATACTGCAAAGGCAGTCCTAAGGGGGAAATACATAGCCATCCAAGCCTCACTCAAAAGAATAGAAAAATCTAAAATGCAGTTTTTATATTCTCACCTCAAGAAGCTGGAACAGCAACAGAGGGACAGGCCTAATCCACGCACGAGGAAGCAGTTGACCAAAATTAGAGCTGAAATCAATCAAGCAGAAACCAGAAGTACAGTAGAGCAGATCAACAGGACTAGAAGCTGGTTCTTTGAGAGAATCAATAAAATTGACAGACCACTGGCAAGACTTATCCAAAAGAAAAGAGAAAGGACCCAGATTATTAAAATTATGAATGAAAAAGGAGAGGTCACGACGAACACCATTGAAATTGGAAGGATTATTAGAAATTTTTATCAACAGCTATATGCCAATAAACTAAGCAATCTGGAAGAGATGGAATCCTTCCTGGAAACCTATAAACTACCAAGATTGAAACCGGAAGAAATTGATTCCTTAAACAGGCCAATTAATTATGAAGAAATTGAGTCAGTGATAAACAACCTTCCAAATAACAAAACTCCAGGCCCGGACGGTTTTCCTGGGGAATTCTACCAAACATTCAAAGAAGAAATAATACCTATTCTCCTAAAGCTATTTCAAAAAATAGAAACAGAAGGAAAGCTACCAAACTCATTCTATGAGGCCAATATTACCTTGATCCCCAAACCAGGCAAAGACCCCCTCAAAAAGGAGAATTACAGACCGATTTCCCTAATGAATATGGACGCCAAAATCCTCAACAAGATACTTGCTAATAGAATCCAACAGTACATTAAAAGGATTATCCATCACGATCAAGTGGGATTCATACCTGGGATGCAAGCGTGGTTCAATATTCGCAAATCAATCAGCGTGATACATCATATCAACAAGAAAAGACTCAGGAACCATATGATCCTCTCAATCGATGCCGAAAAAGCATTTGACAAAATACAGCATCCTTTCCTGATTAAAACCCTTCAGAGTGTAGGAATAGAAGGTACATTTCTCAATCTCATAAAAGCCATCTATGAAAAGCCTACTGCAAATATTATTCTCAATGGGGAAAAGCTGGAAGCCTTTCCCTTAAGATCAGGAACTCGACAAGGATGCCCACTCTCGCCACTATTATTCAACATAGTACTAGAAGTCCTTGCAACAGCAATCAGACGACAAAAAGGGATCAAAGGTATTCAAATTGGCAAAGAAGAAGTCAAAATGTCTCTCTTTGCAGATGACATGATACTCTATATGGAAAACCCAAAAGAAGCCACTCCCAAACTATTAGAAGTTATAGAGCAATTCAGTAACGTGGCGGGATACAAAATCAATGCTCAGAAATCAGTTGCATTTCTATACACGAATAACGAGACCGAAGAAAGAGAAATTAGGGAATCCATCCCATTTACAATAGCACCAAAAACCATACGTTACCTTGGAATTAACTTAACCAGAGACGTAAAGGACCTATATTCTAGAAACTATAAATCACTCTTGAAAGACATTGAGGAAGACATAAAAAGATGGAAAGATATTCCATGCTCATGGATTGGAAGAATTAACATAGTTAAAATGTCCATGCTACCCAGAGCAATCTACACTTTCAATGCTATCCCGATCAAAATACCGAGGACATTTTTCAAAGAACTGGAACAAATAGTCCTTAAATTTGTATGGAAACAGAAAAGGCCCCGAATCTCCAAGGAACTGTTGAAAAGGAAAAACAAAGCTGGGGGCATCACAATGCCGGATTTCGAGCTGTACTACAAAGCTGTGATCACAAAGACAGCATGGTACTGGCACAAAAACAGACACATAGACCAATGGAACAGAATAGAGAGCCCAGAAATGGACCCTCGGCTCTTTGGGCAACTAATATTTGATAAAGCAGGAAAAAACATCCGGTGGGAAAAAGACAGTCTCTTCAATAAATGGTGCTGGGAAAATTGGACAGCTACATGCAAAAGAATGAAACTTGACCACTCTCTCACACCATACACAAAAATAAACTCCAAATGGATGAAAGACCTCGATGTGAGACAGGAATCCATCAAAATTCTAGAGGAGAACATAGGCAGCAACCTCTACGACATCGGCCAAAGCAACCTTTTTCATGACACATCCCCAAAGGCAAGAGAAACAAAAGATAAAATGAATTTATGGGACTTCATCAAGATTAAAAGTTTCTGCACAGCCAAGGAAACAGTCAGAAAAACTAAGAGGCAGCCCACGGAATGGGAGAATATATTTGCAAATGACACTACAGATAAAGGACTGGTATCCAAGATCTACAAAGAACTTCTCAAACTCAATACACGAGAAACAAATAAACAAATCAAAAAATGGGCAGAAGATATGAACAGACACTTTTCCAATGAAGACATACAAATGGCTAACAGACACATGAAAAAATGTTCAAAATCATTAGCCATCAAGGAAATTCAAATCAAAACCACACTGAGATACCACCTTACGCCAGTTAGAATGGCAAAAATAGACAAGGCAAGAAACAACAATTGTTGGAGAGGATGTGGAGAAAGGGGATCCCTCCTACATTGTTGGTGGGAATGCAAGTTGGTACAGCCACTCTGGAAAACAGTGTGGAGGTCCCTTAAAAAGTTAAAAATTGAGCTACCCTATGATCCAGCCATTGCACTACTGGGTATTTACCCCAAAGATACAGACGTAGTGAAGAGAAGGGCCATATGCACCCCAATGTTCATAGCAGCAATGTCCACAATAGCTAAATCGTGGAAGGAGCCGAGATGCCCTTCAACAGATGACTGGATTAAGAAGTTGTGGTCCATATATACAATGGAATATTACTCAGCTATCAGAAAGAACGAGTTCTCAACATTTGCTACAACATGGACGGCACTGGAGGAGATAATGCTAAGTGAAATAAGTCAAGCAGAGAAAGACAACTATCATATGATTTCTCTCATCTATGGAACATAAGAACTAGGATGATCAGTAGGGGAAGAAAGGGATAAAGAAAGGGGGGGGTAATCAGAAGGGGGAATGAAACATGAGAGACTATGGACTATGAGAAACAAACTGAGGACTTCAGAGGGGAGGGGGGTGGGGGAATGGGATAGACCGGTGATGGGTAGTAAGGAGGGCACGTATTGCATGGTGCACTGGGTGTTATACACAACTAATGAATCATCGAGCCTTACATCGGAAACCGGGGATGTACTATATGGTGACTAACATAATATAATAAAAAATCATTAAAAAAAAAAAAAAGAAAGTCTTATCAAGCAGAATTCCTGCACAAAAATGAAACATGAAAATAAGGCTGCAAAGTAAATTTCCTAATGGTTCATTTGTTAGCTAAGCAAGGACAACTATTTACCAATGGTGAGTTAATTAAACCATATTTTTCCAGCAGTAGCCAAGGAAACGTGTTCAGAGAAAATAAACCTATTTAAATCTATTGCCATTTGGTGAGAAACAGTTCCTCGCAGATTTGAAGACTTTTTTAAAAAAGAAAAGTAATTTTGGGGTACCTCAGTGGCTCAGTTGGTTAAATGTCTGACTCTTGATTTTGACTCAGGTCATGATCTCAGGGTCATGGGATCGAGCCCTGAGTCAGGCTCTGGGCTGAGCATGGAACCTGCTTAAGATTCTCTCTCTCCTTCTCTCTCTGCCCCTCCCCCGTGCATGCTCTCTCTCTCTCGAAAATAAAATTAAAGTGATTTCAAGTGGTTTTTCTTTGCTCTTGACCAAATGTTGCTCAGCTGTCGTTGTTTGTTTAAGAAATCAATGGCTTGAAGTAACCAAAAAATTAGTTCCTATAGTCTGTGTGGAAGAGCTGTAGGTAAGGATATTTCCATAGAGGCTGAGAAAATACTAATTCCATACAACTTGAAGTGGAATCTGCTAAGATGTGTTACTCTGATGGTGATCTAAACGTGTGAAGTAGGAAAAGAGCTTAGTTGGACAAGGTTACAAATTTAAAGCCTATGTTACTCATTGTAATATTCTTCAGTAGGTACTTGGTGGAAACCATTAAATACCTCATGTGCTATTGAACAAATAGCATCGATCGTGGACTTTATTCACTCTAATGGGCTTAACCCGTGTCAGTGTCATGACTATTTGGCCACGCAGCGTTCAGTGGCTTGGCAGTGGCGAAGTCGTACTGCATCTCTTTCAGCTCAAGGCTCAGGTGGAATTTCTGAGCAAAAAGAACGGCACTTCACCCCTATTATCACACACTGAATAGCTTTAGGAATTCATTTCTGCTGCAGACTTGATGATGTTTCTTAATGAATTCATCCAAAAACTAGAAGGCGAAACAACACTTGCATGCCAACACCTAAGCTGTGGAAAACCATTTCAGTAACAACTAACATTGAAGCCACACATAGTGTCAAGCAGCTTTATACACTTCTCATGCTGTCAAAAGTCAAAAATGTATATATGTATTTTTTTTTAGCTCAACCTGCAGTTCTAGCAGTGTTTGTCAAATCTTGATGCAAGCAAAAAGCAGGTTTCCATATTGCAAAGTCTATTGAACTACGCAATTGAAGAAACTCCACCAACCTTCCCCTGGCAGTGGTTCATTTTAAATGCAATGGCATGCTAAATGCAAGTATTTAGAGTCATAGAATTGTAGCACTGCTTTCCAAGGAATGAACACTCTCAATAAAATCATGGCTTTATATCAGTATTTGACAGCACTTACCTGCATGGGAAGACATTTTCAGTAATGAAATGCACACCGTCTCAGCATTAGCATGTGAAAATGTGCAATGGATTTTAATAAGAACACTAACATCAAACACCAAATTAGCAAAATGGTATCTCCCAAGAAAGAATTCTATTATTCTTATTAATAGACTTATATTATGAAAAATAGCATTCGATTATTATTATATTTTGAATTTTGTCAAAAAAATTCTTGTAGAAATGTGTTTTCTCTCTTGCCATAGAAGTACCCACGCCATATCTTTATTTTGCCTCTTGTTCTGCAAAGCCTAAAATATTTACTAGCCGGTTCTTTAAAGAAAAAGTCTGCCAACACTTGCCCAAGAAGAAAGGGAACTTTTACCACTCATTCCACTGCGGAAAGTGAAGAGTTAGCCAAGCTCTCATCGTGATCTATCCCGGAACCTATTACTGCAGCCAACAGGATTAGGACCTGTGACTGGATGGGCCTGGGCCACAGGCCAGTCCCTGTAGCCAGAGGGGCTGGGCCACAGAGCCTGGGCAGCCCCCATATAACTGCAGGGTGGAATGAGAAAAGAGAAGGAGAAAACGTTGGGGAAAATTGTCGCTGGGTGGTCTGGAAAGGAGTATATTAGTTTAAAAGGCATGGAAAATCAGACTTGGACCACATTACAAGTGGTGTCGATGTCATGACAGCCCACTTCCCAACACATATATTTTAGAAATAAGAAAATTTTAGACATTGCGATTTTTTAAAAACCTCATTGGATTTTGATCTGTTGAGAGCTAGAGCTGACACCAGGAAGAATATAACACAGAGGTGTGGAAAATACCCGGTGGGAGATAAAACACATGAAATCAAGAATAAGAGATCCAACATATGACTAAGTAGGAGTCCAAAAGGAGGAAATAGAGAGAAAGGGGTAGAAGCAATGCTTGAGGGAATCTTGCCGTACAACTTTTCTGAATGGAAAGAAATGAGTCCTCATAGATTAACAAACAAATCCATACCAAGGCACTCTCACCAGAGATACTGCAAAACATCAAATTCAAAGAGAAACTTCTAGAAATTAACAAAGGGAAAAGACATATCAGCTTTAAACGAATAACAATTACACTATGAGTAAACATCTCAACTACCAAAAGTAGAAGCCAAAGGACAATGGGACACGTTCAAAGTACAAAGGGAAAAAGAATGTCAACCGTGAAGTCTGTATACATTTAAACAATTATTCAAGAGGGAAGGTGAAATGAAGACATTTGTAATATACACATACTGAGTTTGCTGCTTATAGACGGACACCAAGACTAGTTGAAAAAGGAGGATAAACAGTTTGGCTGGGAGGAAAGGACAGATTTTATTTTGGACACATTGAGATGCGTACCCAGCTGAAGATGTCCAGTAGAAAGATCAGCATTTGTACCTGGGGCTCAGAAGAACTGAAATTAGTAATGTCAAAGCCACGGACCCACAGTAATTTGCTCAGGGAGACACACTGCAGGGAGAAAAAGGAAGGCCAACGACAGGAAGGAGTAGAGAGGGCAGAGAATGGAATTGCAGAAACCCAGAGAAGAGTGACTAGTAAGGCAGAAACTGTGGTCTGCAACGTGGGATGCTACTTAAGTCAGACAAGAAGCACCAGAAGAGGTTTGGGATTTGAAGCATGAAGTCTCTACTGGTAGGATTGTTCTTGAAACCAGACTCTCATGGAATTCTCCTGTTCTCAAAGACCCCATGAGATTTTTATTCCCTCCTAAATGATCACTTGATTCAGTCAGGATCCAACTAGAAAAATAGCAACTACTCGAGATATTTTAAAGCCAGAGAACACCAGAGAATATAATATAGGGAATTTATCACATGTTGACAGCTGGGATGGTGAAGCACTCCAGTATTTGACAAGGCCAAAAAATTACTGTCCCCCCTCCCCAAATGTATATGTTGCAGCCTAATCCCCAATGTGGTAGTATTAGGAGATGGGGCCTTTGGGAGGCAATGAAGTCATGAGGGTGGAGCCCTAACCAATGGCACTAGTGTCCTTACAAGGGGCTGAAGAGCCTGGAGTTCCCTCTCCCTGCCTTGAGAGAATGCAGTAGGAACATGGCGGCCTGCAGCCCAGAAGAGGGCTCTCAGGAGAACTCGATCGTGGTGGTACCCTGACCTTGGACTTCCAGCCCCCAGAACTGTGAGACGGAAATTCCTGTTGTTCATAAGCCCGTGGTACTTCGGTATAGCAGCCCAGACTGAGTAAGACACCCCCACCGTCTGATTGTCTAGTGGGTCAGAGACAGGAGCCAGTGTTGCCAGGGCACTGGAGCCAGGGTGACCAGCAGGTGTGGTAAACCCCCGTGAGTCTGTCCAGTGGGAGCTGAAGCCACAGAGGAAACAGGTCGTGCTGGAGCTGGGTCAGAGGCAGGAAAAGGGCCACACACACACCCAGCTCCACTCTTCTTGCTGCCTCTAGCCTTCTGCCCAGGCCTCCTGGCAAACCCAGCAGGAGGCCCGCTGGCTGGGAAGCTGGGAAATACAGCCTGAGCCCCTGTGAGATGCTGAACAGAGCAGAGAAATGATAAGAAATGGATTTGAGAGCAAAGAGGCCATCTTGAACCTTTGGGCACTTCATCTCCCTTCTCCTCTCATTAACGTAACACCGGTAGAACCCAACCACTGTTCTCAGGGGGCCCCCTCGTACTGACTCACATGATTCTCTGAGTTTAATTCTGTGTTCTTTTCTTTGCTCTTTAAAACCCCTCACTGTGGGGCACCTGGGCGTCTCAGTCAGTTAGGCGTCCAACTCCTTGGTTTTGGCTCAGGTCATGATCTCAGAGCCCCAGGTTCCAGCCCTAGGTGGAGCTCCCCGCTCAGTGGGGAGTCTGCTTGTCTCCCTCTCCCTCTACCCCTCCCTCCCTCACAGGTGGTCTCTCTCTGAAATAAATAAATAAATCTTTAAAAATTAAAAAATAAATAAAATAAAACTATCCACAATGTCCTGCTGAAATAGCACTTCCATCAAGAAAGTTTTCTTGATCCCTGGCTAGAAGTTATGTCTTTCTGCATTGAATTTTCTCAACATTTTATTATTTTTTCTTTTTTTTTTTTTTTAAAGATTTTATTTATTTATTCGACAGAGACAGAGACAGCCAGCGAGAGAGGGAACACAAGCAGGGGGAGTGGGAGAGGAAGAAGCAGGCTCATAGCAGAGGAGCCTGATGTGGGGCTCGATCCCATAACGCCGGGATCACGCCCTGAGCCGAAGGCAGACGCCTAACCGCTGTGCCACCCAGGCGCCCCAATCAACATTTTATTATTTTTTCTAACAGACTGAGCTTCTTGAGGGTGGGGAACACATCTTGCCTATTTTCCTATTTCCCTGTGGTGTTTTGTGCATGGTGGGCTTTCAGTGCAAATCTGCGCAGTGGTAGAATAAATGCAGGTAAGAGCGATCACTCACGTGGATTAAAATGACTCCACAACTCCAAAGTGAAACGCCGATGCGCTTGTAAGGAGGGGCCGCGTACATAGAGACGCCGATGCGCTTGTAAGGAGGGGCCGC
>NW_024426774.1:82170828-82225158 GCF_017311325.1 Ursus maritimus
CAATGGCACTAGTGTCCTTACAAGGGGCTGAAGAGCCTGGAGTTCCCTCTCCCTGCCTTGAGAGAATGCAGTAGGAACATGGCGGCCTGCAGCCCAGAAGAGGGCTCTCAGGAGAACTCGATCGTGGTGGTACCCTGACCTTGGACTTCCAGCCCCCAGAACTGTGAGACGGAAATTCCTGTTGTTCATAAGCCCGTGGTACTTCGGTATAGCAGCCCAGACTGAGTAAGACACCCCCACCGTCTGATTGTCTAGTGGGTCAGAGACAGGAGCCAGTGTTGCCAGGGCACTGGAGCCAGGGTGACCAGCAGGTGTGGTAAACCCCCGTGAGTCTGTCCAGTGGGAGCTGAAGCCACAGAGGAAACAGGTCGTGCTGGAGCTGGGTCAGAGGCAGGAAAAGGGCCACACACACACCCAGCTCCACTCTTCTTGCTGCCTCTAGCCTTCTGCCCAGGCCTCCTGGCAAACCCAGCAGGAGGCCCGCTGGCTGGGAAGCTGGGAAATACAGCCTGAGCCCCTGTGAGATGCTGAACAGAGCAGAGAAATGATAAGAAATGGATTTGAGAGCAAAGAGGCCATCTTGAACCTTTGGGCACTTCATCTCCCTTCTCCTCTCATTAACGTAACACCGGTAGAACCCAACCACTGTTCTCAGGGGGCCCCCTCGTACTGACTCACATGATTCTCTGAGTTTAATTCTGTGTTCTTTTCTTTGCTCTTTAAAACCCCTCACTGTGGGGCACCTGGGCGTCTCAGTCAGTTAGGCGTCCAACTCCTTGGTTTTGGCTCAGGTCATGATCTCAGAGCCCCAGGTTCCAGCCCTAGGTGGAGCTCCCCGCTCAGTGGGGAGTCTGCTTGTCTCCCTCTCCCTCTACCCCTCCCTCCCTCACAGGTGGTCTCTCTCTGAAATAAATAAATAAATCTTTAAAAATTAAAAAATAAATAAAATAAAACTATCCACAATGTCCTGCTGAAATAGCACTTCCATCAAGAAAGTTTTCTTGATCCCTGGCTAGAAGTTATGTCTTTCTGCATTGAATTTTCTCAACATTTTATTATTTTTTCTTTTTTTTTTTTTTTAAAGATTTTATTTATTTATTCGACAGAGACAGAGACAGCCAGCGAGAGAGGGAACACAAGCAGGGGGAGTGGGAGAGGAAGAAGCAGGCTCATAGCAGAGGAGCCTGATGTGGGGCTCGATCCCATAACGCCGGGATCACGCCCTGAGCCGAAGGCAGACGCCTAACCGCTGTGCCACCCAGGCGCCCCAATCAACATTTTATTATTTTTTCTAACAGACTGAGCTTCTTGAGGGTGGGGAACACATCTTGCCTATTTTCCTATTTCCCTGTGGTGTTTTGTGCATGGTGGGCTTTCAGTGCAAATCTGCGCAGTGGTAGAATAAATGCAGGTAAGAGCGATCACTCACGTGGATTAAAATGACTCCACAACTCCAAAGTGAAACGCCGATGCGCTTGTAAGGAGGGGCCGCGTACATAGAGACGCCGATGCGCTTGTAAGGAGGGGCCGCGTACATAGAGATGCCGATGCGCTTGTAAGGAGGGGCCGCATACATAGAGATGCCGATGCGCTTGTAAGGAGGGGCCGCGTACGTAGAGACGCCTGGACTCTCTCGTGGCAGGCAAGAGACCGTACCCTTTGTTCCTAAGGACAGCGGCACCAGCTCTCTGAATTGCCTTCTGGTGTCATTGCTTTTCCATTGCTTGGTCTGTACTTGGCTACTTGTTTCAATTGACAGACTGATTGTGGTAAGGATGCAGACGCTGATGTTGTAATAGTTTATTAAGATCTCCTTTAGATTCCCGAGAACCATCCATCTCGCCAGAGGGTTTTCAACTTGGTGGCACATTAGAATCCCCTGGGGCGTTTACAAAAAAATAGCACCCCTCACCCCCCCGAGATTTGACCTGAGCTGGTCTGGGTTAGGGCCCAGTCATCACTTGGTGGTTCTCATGTGCAATCAACCATTGAAATTCTGGACTTTTTTAAAAGGAAGAAAATATATATTCTCATGCAGTTGTCTAGTCTTTTATGAGTAAGAGATATGAGAACAAGGATTTTAGACGAAGTACCTAGTGCTTTGGTTTCCTTTTATTTTAAATGGGATCAATAATAGTAGGGCCACATAGTGTTGTTTTGTGGATTAAATGAGTTAATTCACGTAAAACACTTAGGAAAGTGCCTGGCATATTATAAATGCTCAATAATATTGGATATTATCCCAAATCTTTGGTCTGATAGCCATCAAATCCCTACCGGTGAGTAGGGTTTATTCTATTTTGTTATAAAACTATCTTTCACTTTTGCACCCTCTCAGCGTGTCATTGTGATGATGAAGCAAGTTAATACATCATGTATTTCCTAACAGAAGGGAAAGGGTTCTTCCCTCTTCCGAAGTTTGCTCCTCAGGAAAAAAGTCACCTAGTACTTGTCATTACAAAGACTGATAAACAATAAAGATTACAAAGATTGATTTGAACGACATTTAAACTTGAAAGGGACTTGGAGGCGCCTGGGTGGCTCCGTGGGTTAAGTGTCTGCTTTCAGCTCAGGTCATGATCCCAGAGTCCTGGGATCAAGCCCCACATCGGGCTCCCTGCTCAAAGGGGAGTCTGCTTGGTTCTCCCTCTCCCTCTAACTCTTCCCCCAACTGCTTGTGTTCCCTCGTGTGCTTACTCTCTATCTCTCTCAAATAAATAAATAAAATCTTTAAAAAGGGGGGGGGACTTAAAAAATGCTAGTTTGGGATATCTGTAGAGATCACTTAATGAATTATTTGTTGAAAGAAAAAAAAAAAGGAAGACATTTGGCACAAGTTTAAGAATTAGCCTGAGCATATGACCTTAACTTTCAACTATCGAATGTCATAGCACACAGGCTTTATAAAGATCATTTAAGAAAGGAATAGAGTGATTATTCAAGTTATGGAGCACATGTACATGATGCATGAAAAAGTCAACTATCTTAGCGTGTAGGTGGACCGCCGCGGACACCATGCCTGGAATCTACATGCAGCAGGCTTTTACAGTGTAGCCACTGGCCTAGCAACTCTCTGTATGTAGCCTTTCCCTCCTTGCATGGCCAGTGTTCCAAGGAGCTCACAACCTGCCCCCCGGACATTCTTTGTTACAGAGGAGACACTCTGGGTTGGTCACACCCTGAGCCCCTGACCTTGAGTGCTGAACAACACATTCTTCCACATGTTCTGCTTGATGGAGATAGAGAGGGAGGACGGGATCTGTACATTCTCAAGATAGTGCTTACCAGGGGGCATTCCGGGTGTGCTTGCTCTAACCAGCCCTCAGCACATACCATGCACTTAGTTAATTATGAGAATGGATATTTATGATGTGAGTGGAATTTTCTATTGGCAGCATAATACACTGTTCAAAAAGTTCTGTATCTCTGGGGTGGCTGGATGGAGCGGTTGGTTAAGCGGCTGACTCTTGGTTTGGGCTCAGGTCCTGATCTCAGGGTTGTGGGATGGAGCCCTGCATCGGGCTCCATGCTTCGTGGGGAATCTGCTTGGGACTCTCTCTCCCTCTCCACCCCTCTAAAACCAATCAATCAATCAATCTTAAGTTCTATATCTCAACTTGGTCAGGAACTAAAAAGTTGTGTGCTTTAGAAAATTGTTTTAGAGCCCTCAAAATTGGCTCTGGGAATGAGATACTTATGTCAACACCACATTAAGAGTTTGAATAAAACTGAAGAAATAAGAGAATGGAAAAATTAATATTTCTACATTCATATATTATTGAATATATTTTGTAACATGTATTACAGCTAAATTAACAAGTTAAGGATTACAAGTGAACATTTGATCAAATCTACATTCACACTGATCAAAGTTTCCATACTCAAGTTGTCTACGAAACAAAAGATTCTGGGTAAATATTGAAAGCGTTGAACACGGGACCTGGTTCTTAGCAGGTGGCAATAAGTGTTTTCTCAGTTTTGAATAGAAATCTTGCTTCATCAGGCCCACATACACCCTGGTCCCTAAAAAACCAGAAGAATGGACACCTGTTTCCTGCCTTTCCTAGTCAGGGTTGCCTGTGGCTGCCCTCTGAGCAGTGGTCTTGCTCTTGAGGGCAATGGTCCCACGTCTGTGAGTTACAGTTTGTGGAGAGGTTAGGGAGGTGGTCAGGTTTGTAATAATCAGCAAGTAAGTTAAATGCCTGTGTGATCACCTCCACCAGACAGCCTTCCAACAGATGTCTGCAGGAAGAACTGGAGGAAAAAACAACCAAAAAAGCAAAGAAGAGGATATTTTCCCTCTCTTCCCCAGGCCCTCTTCCCACTGAGCAGAGGCCTGGCCAGGGTTGAATGTCTGAGGAGTGAAGCTGGGGGCTGAGGGAACACTCCTTGGTCCTCTGTGCCCCTCCGATCTGACCACGTGTGGACCTGGTGTTCATGGGTCCTGCTTTACATCTCACCATGGTCTTGCATTCAGGAGAATGAACAATCAATATGTTATCTCTGGAGAATTGTCGAAGAGGTGACAATTTGGGGACTATATTCAGGGGGTGCAGCCACACTCCACCACCCCTCTGATGCCTGTAAGTCCCTTACTGAAGGGACACGCTGGGCGCTGGGGCAGAACTTCTAGGAGTCAGGGTTGGCTTGAAACAGTCTGTCTCACTCAAGGCAATGAGGAGGTACACAATATCCAAGGGACTGACTGGCGGGGCTGAGAGCCAGCATGGCTGGGACACCCACGAGCCACATGAGGAATCCAGGTCACGACCACAGGGAATAAGTGGGAAACTGGTAACAAAGCCAGAGAGGGCCAGCCCCCAAGTAAGTGTGTTATGGGGTACAGGGGCCAGTTCTGGGATGTTTGCCTCTATTCCCTGCCAGTGTTTGAGGTTTGCTTCTATGGGGCAAGCAGAGTCATTGGAGCGTGTGGCAGACTGAGGCACGTGAAGGTGCCAAGGACCTTCAAAGCCCTTGCGGATCTCACATGAGAGCTTTTCACCTCCTTGGTCCCCCCTCGCCGGCGTGCCCCGGAGCACCAGAACAGAGGATTTCACTGGCAATCGGCTAAGCCCAAGATCAGACGTAGATCACTCTGGTGTGCCTGGTAATTTTTGAAGTGCTTCATTCCAAGCTTCTGTAGAACTTGGAAGATCTACAAGAAGAAAATACAAAGACCCGGGTGCCGAACTATTTGTGAGGAATGGAGTGGAAAAAAGTAGCAGCTTCCTTCACTAATTCCTTAAGGCTGTCCCTCTTCTGTCATTTTGCATGAGGAAAGGGTGAACTGTCATTTGTATATCTGACTGGTAACATTGTCTCTCTGCTACGGTGAGGTTTCTGATGAGTGGGCAATAAATTCTGGTGGTTAATGGGGGTGCCAACTGTAGCTGTGAATGCTCAGTGAATACTTATCGACCAACTGACTCCAGGGCAGTGCATTAGACGGGCGAATTATGTTTTCGATTTGTTATTTTGTGAAGTTTGCATTAGCCATTAAAAGAACATGATTTCTCTGGGGTGTGTTGAGTAATTAACTTCCCATCAGTGGAGAAAAAAGCCGCCGTCAGACACACAACACCACGATTCACAAAGTCAGCTTTTGAAAATGGCTGTTATCAAGTTTAACGGCTAACTCCTTGCCTTTTAAATGGTCGCCTTCATCAACTATAAATCTGACCATTATTAAAATCCAATTAATTTTAAGCACTCTAATTACATGGTTACATAGTGATACCAGACCATTTTAAGAGTGAACACGCAAAAGGTTGCAAAAAAAGTGTTAATAGCCCATCTTTGGTTCTTCCTTTCCCAAGAGGAGAGGCAAAACCTGTTTGAGATGGAAAGAAAGGCTTTGTAACTGTTTGGAAAAGATGGTCCATCCCATAGCTGCTTTAATTAGCGTGTAAATTGCATATCAGTATTATCTATTACCCTTCATGTGGGAGGACAGCCTTATAAATAATGCTCCGCCAAGTGGCTTTGCGTAATATCCCCCTCTCTCCTTCCCTTTAGCCAAATGCAAATTATGTTCAGACTGGGCTGCCGAAAATGTGTTTCAGAACTTAACTGAGGTTCACCTAGAAACAATTTTGCTTTTAAATTAAAAACAGTTAAAGCTCTGTTTCAGAAAACAGAAAAGCTGTTGGGAGCTTTACTGTGCATAGTGCACTATTTTCAACACTTTCCTCAGGATTATTCAGGAAGAACACTGCGGTTTTCTTCAAGGATAGCTCATCATTTTAAAGCAATGTATAGCACTTTGATGAGCAAGCAGAAATCAAGCATTTGTTGGTGAGCTGTTCAAAGTGCTGCATGAAAGTTTCCCAGCTGCCCACAATCATTCAGGAACTGGCATTAGAATTGCCTTCCAGTTGTTTGCTACTTAATATCCTAGACACAGTGGGGGATGTAGACAAAACAGCCTCCTCTCCAGGAATGTCTCATCTTATTGGACAGGCTCAATTGGAAAAGGCACAAAACCTCAACGAGAGAAAATTAATTCAGTGGAAACGAGGCATTTGAGAACTGGAGGGGGTCATCCTGAGCCATCCTGGAGAAGCGGTTAATCTGGAAGGATCAATTCTAAAAGTCCTTCTTCAGGAGATGAGGTTTGAGTTGGAAATTTAAAAATGACAGGACATGATCTGGCTGAAAGAATAAGGGGAAGAAGGCGGAGTCACCATTTCAATGTGACACAAAGTTGTCCAGAGGTGGGGTGTATATTGGTTTTATTTTTCCTAGGATCTTTATTCAAAAAATACCCTGCATTCTAAAGGGTAAAGACAAAGGCAAATAATTTTAGACTTTTAATCAAAACCTTTGAAACAATTGGAGTCAGGAAGTCTTCACCTCCCTGCATGCTTAGTGGGCTTCTCTTGGCTTCTTCTGCACCCAGGCTGACATTCCCAAGCATGTTTTCTGGCTGTCGACGGTTTCTCCCTACCCCTTTGTATTTTGGGGGCTCATCAATATACCTTGTCCCATAGTTTTGTTGCAGTTTTTCTCTATAAATTTCTTGTTTTGTTTTTTCAATTTGGGAAGATCTAAAAACTATGTCGCTATGCCCCTGCCATGTTCCCAGGTCTGTCCCAAATGCGTGTGTTCCATGATCTTTCAGAAAACAACTTTATTGAGCTATGATTTACATACCATAAAACTGACCTACTTAAAGTATATAATTAAATGATTTTAGTGTATTACAGACACGTGCAATTGTCACGTTTTCACAACACGTCAATTTTAGAACATTTTCATTACCCCCCAAAGAAACCTCATACCCTTTAGCTACCACCCCATTTCCCTCCCCCCAGCCCTAGGCAACCACTAATCTACTTTCTGTCTCTGTAGATTTCCCTGTTCTGGACATCTTTTTATTATTATTATTATTATTATTATTATTATTATGATATGTTAGTCACCATACAGTACATCATTAGTTTTTGATGTAGTGTTTCATGATTCATTATTTTCATATAACACCCAGTGTTCCATGCAATATGTGCCCTCCTTAACACCCATCACCTGGCTAGCCCATCCCCCCACCCCCCTCCCCTCTAAAACCCTCAGTTTGTTTCCCAGAGTCCATGGTTAATTTCCCCTTCTGTTTACCCCCCCTTCATTCTTCCCTTCCTTCTCCTACCGATCTCCCTGCTATTTCTTATGTTCCATAAATAAATGAAACCATATGATAATTGTCTTTCTCTGCTTGGCTTATTTCACTTAGCATAATCTCCTCCAGTCCCGTCCATGTTGCTGCAAATGCTGGGTAATCGTTCTTTCTGATGGCTGAGTAATATTCCATTGTATATATGGACCACATCTTTTTTATCCATTTGTCTGTTGAAGGGCATCTCAGCTCCTTCCACAATTTAGCTATTATGGACAATGCTGCTATGAACATTGGGGTGCATATGGCCCTTCTCTTCACTACGTCTGTATCTTTGGGGTAAATACCCAGTAGTGCAATTGCTGGGTCATAAGATAGCTCTATTTTTAACTTATATGAATGAAATAATACACTATGTAGTCTTTCGAGACTAGCATAATGTTTCTCAAGGTTCATCCATGTTGTCGCATGTTGGAGAATATTCCACTATATGGCCATACCACATTTTGTTTATTTATCCATTTGTTAGTTGATGGCTGTTTGGTGGTTTCCACCTTTTGGCTACTGTAACACTGCTGCAAACATCTTGTACACATTTTTCATTTCTTAAGGGAACAGACCTAGGAATGTATACCTACAAACAGAATTGCTGAGTCAAATGGTAACTTGATGTTTAATCCTTTGAGGAGATGCCAAACTTTTCCAAAGTGACTGTACCAATTTGTATCATTTTATGTCCACCAGCAGGGTATGAGGGTTCCAATTTCCTCACATCCTTGCCAACATTTGTCATCTTACTTTTTGATTCTAGCCATCTGAGTGGTTTCAAAGTGGTATGTCACTGTCGTTTAGATGCACATTTCTCTGATGACTAATGATGTTGAGCATTTTTTCATCTACTTATTGGCTATTTCTACACTTTCCTTAAAAAAAAATTTCAATTCAGGGGCACCCGGGTGGCTCAGTCGTTAAGCGTCTGCCTTCAGCTCAGGGCGTGATCCCGGCGTTGTGGGATCGAGCCCCACATCAGGCTCCTCTGCTGGGAGCCTGCTTCTTCCTCTCCCACTCCCCCTGCTTGTGTTCCCTCTCTCGCTGGCTGTCTCTCTCTCTGTCAGATAAATAAAAAAAAAATCTTAAAAAAAATGTCAATTCAGATCTGTTGCCCATTTATTAATTGAGTTATTTTTTTTTAATCATTGAGTTGTAAGGGTTTTTTAATATATATATTCTGGATAGAAGTTCCTTCTCAGATACATGACTTTCAAATATTTTCTCCCATTCCATGAGTTGTTTTTTTGCTTTTTTAATTGTGTCCTTTGAGGCACAAAAGTTTAAATTTTAATGAAGTCTAATTTATCTCTTTTTTTTCTTTTGTTCTTGTGTTCTTGATGGCATATCTAAGAATTTTTTGCTAAATTCATGATAATGAATGTTTATGCCAATGTTTTCTTCAAAGAGTTTTATAGTGTTAGCTCTTACATTTAGGTCTTTGATCCATTTTGATGTAATGTTGGTGTATGGTGTGAGGTAGGTGTTCCACTTCATTCTTTTGCATGTGGCTATACAGTTGTCCCAGCACCTTTTGTTGAAATACTGTTCTTTCCCCCATTGGATGGTGGTCTTGGTACCTTGTGAAAAATGAATGGACCACAGATTCCTGGACTCTCAATTCTATTTCATCAATCTATTGTCTATTCTTGTACCAGAACCATACTATTTCAATTACTGTTGTTTTGTAGTATATTTTGAAATTGAGGAGTGTGAGTCCTCCCCCTTCATTCTTCTTTTTGAAGATTATTGTTACTATTCTGCATCCTTTGCAATGCCATGTGAATTTTAGAATCAGCTTATCAATTTCTGCAAAGAAGTCAGCTGGGATTCTTCTGGGAACCTCATGTAATCTGCATATCAGTTTGGGGAACATTACCATCTTAACAATAAGTCTTTCCATCCCAACTGGGGATGGTTTCCCAGTTGTTCAGATCTTCTTTAAGTGGTTTTAGTTATCAGGGTGCTGTAAGTTCTGCACTTCTTTTAAAAAATTTATTACTAAGGATGTTATTCTTTATGTTATTATAAATGGAATTGTTTTCTTAATTTCATTTTTGGGTTTTACTAAACATTTTTTAAATAAATGTTTTAAAGATTTTATTTGTTTGTTTATTTATTTATTTATTTGAAAGGGAGAGCAAGAGAGGGAAAGAGAGTGAGAGCATGAGGGGACCAGAGGCAGAGGGAGAGGGACAAGTTGACTGCCCGCTGAGCAGGGAGCCCCATGTGGGGCTCAATCCCAGGATTCTGGGATCATGACCTGAGCTGAAAGCAGGTGCTTAACCGACTGAGCCACCCAGGTGCCCCTCCTTAACATTTTTTAAAAATACTTTTTATTGTTGGGGCACCTGGATGGCTCAGTTAATTAAGCTCCCGACTCTTGACCCCAGCTCAGGTCTTGATCTCAGGGTTGTGAGTTCAATCCCCGAGTTGGGTGTGGAGCCTACTTAAAAAAAAAAAAAGTTATTTATTGTTAAAATTTCAAACATATGAAGTTTCCTCATCACCTTCAGCAATTATCACCTCATGGCTGATCTTTTTTTCACTTTTATCCCAGCCACTCTATCCATCCTGAAATACTTTAAAGCAAATTTCAGATGTGGTATCAGTTCATTTATAAACATTTCAGAATGTATCTTTAAAAGGTAAAGATCTTTAGAAATCACTACATTATTATCATTACACCTTAAATATTAACATTACTCTCTTGCTATCATCATGCGTCCAAGCAGTATTATTTCTCTCTCTCTCCCCCTGAGTACTCACCACCTTTGTCATTGTGTGCAGACATTTTTCTGCTTCACTTACACAATTAACTAAAACCTACTTAAGAAAAGATACTGTATTATATTCATCACTGTAATTAAATGTCTGCTGCAGGAAGGCATGATGCTTCGCAGGATTTTCATTGACTTCCGAAGATTTGCTTAGAATTAACCAACCAAACAATTAACCAACGTCCCCGTAATACAGAATGAAAGAAAACAATTCCATAAGGCAACATCTGTTTCATCTTGACACATATTGTGTTAGGAATTCCATCAGATGAATTGCCCAAAATATATAGGAAATCCATCAGACTATTTACAGAGAGGTATTGACTTAAGTGATTTTGAATTAAAGAAATATATTTCTTTCCTAAATTGTCCCATAAGGTGATTTAGCCCAGGGGGCGCCTGGGTGGCTCAGTCGTTAAAGCGTCTGCCTTCGGCTCAGGGCGTGATCCCGGCGTTCCGGGATGGAGCCCCACATCAGGCTCCTCCGCTGGGAGCCTGCTTCTTCCTCTCTCACTCCCCTGCTGTGTTGCCTCTCTCGCTGGCTGTCTCTCTGTCACATAAATAAATAAAATCTTAAAAAAAAAAAAAAAAGGTGATTTAGCCCAGGAGAAAATGTAGTTACATCTTGGTACAGTTTCTATACATTTGGATTAGACTCTTATTACTTACTAAGGCCTCCTGAAGTTTCAGTAGTGACTTGTCTTTGTTTGGACAATGAGTCAGAATCGGATATTAAAGCTTGTTTGTAAATTTCCATATCCTCCATGTTATGCCTGGTTCCTGCATTAGACACAATCAAATTATGTTTAGACAGAATATTAACATCTATCCCGACTTCCTTTATTCCCTGTTTTGTCTAAGGTACGTCTGCATTGTCAGGACAAGATCCCATTGCCAATCAAATAAACCTCCACCTAGATGTGTTCCTGCAAGTCTCCAATTTTAACTACTGCTGTGAAAATTTCTTGGATGCAAAGATATCTAAGTATGAGACAATAAATTGATTTTGGCATTCCTACAGGTAGTCCAAATCTTGGGTGTTATCTTTCTCTTACATAGAAAAATCAGAAAGACAATTTCAATCTGAGGTGAGGGGTTATAGTTAACAGTGGGAAAGAGAGATGCCATGCCTTCCTTAGGGAGAGGTCCACATTATTCTTCATGAATCTCTTATTCTGAATCCCCTGAGACTTGGAGAATAAGACAAAGTTTAGCAATTCTGTGTTCCCTTTCAGTTTCTAATTTTTTTGTTTGTTCATGTTTATTTTCCCAATTTATCGGGACTGCCCAGACTTATGTTGGCTTTACAGTGTATTAATTGTGAAAGTCTATGTAAAAAAACCTCAAATCACCACTAACCCATGAACAGTTTTGGAGAGAAAACGTGGCCTTCAGTTCTTGTCTTGTGTTGAGCTTTATTGTGGTATATTTGACACTGCATTTGTGTTAGTAACCAAGGGGAGAGAAATTAGAGCAGTGTAGACTTCTAACCAGTCTGTCTTATGATCTGCCCACCTAGGCAAAACTGCCAAGAGTGGATAGGCCAGGGTGAGTTCCCAGAGAACCAGGGTCCACTGAGTAAGGAAGAGGAGGTCAGCAAAGGACAGAGGCCAAGGAAGGAGAAAAGAAACAGATCCTCTGGGTGGGCTGGTTCAACCTCTTGGCCCCTCACTCTCAATGGGGTTGGCCAAAATGCCCTAATTCCAACCTCACAAGAGAAACCAAGCATGGGTACACTTGGTTCTGTCCCTGGGACTCCCTCTCTCTGATAATACCAGGACTCTAAAGAGAAAAGTATCAGATTTTGACACAGCAGAACTGGGTTCAAATCCTGGCCTTGCTGTTTAGAATGGTCTGGCCTTAGGCAACTTATTGCATGTCCCCAAGCTTCAATATCCAGCTCTGCCAAGGATTGTTGAGAAGGTAAGAGGCACACATAACTGGAAGCTCCCGGTGCCCAGGTCATGGGATGCAGGAAGCTCTCCCGACAGGGAAAAGCAGCAGGAGGTCTTTGTACCATGTCTTTTTTTTTTTTAAGATTTTATTTATTTGTTATAGAGAGAGAGAGAGAGAATGAGTGCAAGTTCAGGGAGGGGCAGAGAGGAAGAGAGAGAGAATCTGAAGCCGACTCCCTGCTGAGCTCGGAGCCCAACATGGGGCTCAATTCCACAACCCTGAGATCATGACCTGAGCCGAAACCAAGAGTTGGATGCTTAACAGACTGAGCCACCCAGGTGCCCCTCTTTGTTCCATGGTTTGACCCCCCTAGTTCTGGTGGAGCAGACACACCGGACAACACAGCCTCAACCTTCAGATTGCCCAGCACAGCGTTGGCGCACAGGCAGATCCCCAAGCAGTAAGTGCTGAAGGGACGCAGCTGTAGAACTGGCTGTTGGATGCTAGCTGACCACCTCGAAGTGTTACCAGTTTTGGAGGTCAGACCACTCTGGTTATCCTGTGCCAGCCATGCCACACTCGGCCGGCCTCATTCGTGAGCACCTCACTCTGCTCTTGGGGATGGAGACACCACCCCTTTCATCTGTAAGGAGTTCACAAAACACATTCATGGCGAGTGCTATGGATTGAATTTTGTCCCCCTCAAATTCATATGTCTAAGCCCTGACACTTAGTACCTCAGAATGTGGCTGTATTTGGAGACAGGGCCTTCAAAGAGGTGACCAATTGAAATGAGGCCTTTTGTGACTTTAGGTAACGATATTGTGTGTTGTACTTGAAAATGCAGTGTTCTTAAATGTTCTCACCACACACACAAGAAGGTAGTTATGTGAGGTGATAGAGGTGTTAGCTACCCCATTGTGGTAATTTCACAACATAAAAGTTTATCAAATCGTCACATGGTCTACCTTAAATTTGCACAACATTATACATCAATTAGATCTCAACAAAGCTAAAAAAACAATGAGGCCTTTAGGTCTAATCCAACATGACCGGTGTCCTTATAAGAAGAGGAAGTGTGGACAGGCAGAGCCTAGGGCTGTGACGGCACAGAGGGAAGACCACGTGAGGCCACGACAAGAAGGCAGCCATCTGCAGGCTTAGGAGAGAGGCTTCCGAAGAAACCAAACTTGCCAACACCCTGATTTCTAGCGTTTAGTCTTTGGGACCGTGAGAAAATTAATTCCCAGTCTGTAGCCCTTTGTCATGGCCACCCTAGCAGACTCATACAGATATCCTTACAGCACTCCGATGACTCAAGCAATGTGATCCCAGATTTACAAATAGGGAAACTGAGGTGTAGAGAGGTTATCTGAGCAGCTTCCGGTCACACAGGTGACTAGAACTTGTGTCCTCTGGCTCCACATCCAGGGCTCTTCCTTCGGCCTCAGATCTGCCTCCCCCATGAGGTGAACACTCCTCTGGGATCTCCCATTCTGTCTTCTCAGGGGGAGGGTCCAGGCCCATTAGAAGAGGAAGAACCTTCCTAAGCCATATTTGATTTGAAGCAAGCCTAGTGAAGGCAATGCGATCGCTACGACAAATCAATCTCTATTTTTTGCTGTTGCTTCTCTTTGCTTTGAAAATCCAAGGAGACTTTACATTTTGGGTTGTCAGAAGTTGGCAAGTGTTCAGTTCCCTAGGGTACTCTCAGAACTACACCAAGTGGAACCCCAAGCCCAAGACTGTTGGGAGAGCTCTGACTCTCACTTCGAATGAAACATTTAATAGACTCATAGAGCTAGATATCAAGACTATCTGGACAAACAGGACAGTGAGACTGAGAAAGAGCGAATGCATTGCTCAATGACAGAATAGTCTTCTAAGAACGGAAGGGCTCAATGTCTCAGCTCCCAGGCAATTAATCATAGGAAATTAAAGGTAGAGGTGGGGATGGCTGGGGCAGGCAAGGTGACAGCCATGAGAGGTGACAGACTGACAGTAAAGGAGGGAAAGCCAAGCTGACTACCAGATATAACATTAGCCATGGCACAAACAATCCCATGGTCCCCAGTAACTCTCAAGACATCCCCGTACTTGCAGCTCAGTTAAATCATGAATGTTCATGATGATCTTTGGCCATCCAGAAAATTTAAATTATACTCTATTTACTCTGATTCTTAAGGCAGGGACTTCCATAATACATTTTATGAATAACAGCAATAATAATAATAGACACTTATGGAATGTTATGTGCCAGGATCTGTGCTAAATTTTATAGGGATTATCTCTGTGATGAGGAATATTGCCATCCAAAATGGTTTCAATTAAAAATGGTTTGGTATTGGGGCATCTGGGTGGCTCAGATGGTTAAGCGGTCTGCCTTCAGCTCAGTTCATGACCTCAGGGTCCTGGGATTGGGGGTCCCTGCTCAGCGGGGAGTCTGCTTCTCCCTCTCCCTCTGCCTTCTTCCCACTGTTCATGCTCTGTCTCAGTCTTTCTCTCTCTAAAATAAATAAATAAAATCTTTTTAAAAAATGCTTCGGTATTTTAAGCTGCATTTGGCTGAAAAATCCACCAGCATGGAAAAACTCATTCACAAAGGAAGACCCAATTCATAATGGCTTCTGTGTCCTCTGCATGTGTGTAGACACAAAGTAGACACCTGAGGCTAATTCTGCTTCTGAGCCAGGCTCTGTGCAATTCCTAATGCCACACGCTTTTCTGCCTTGTGGTTTATGTATGTTTCACATGTCCTTCAAGAGCCACTGGAGTCCGACCTACCTGGGGCAGCCTTCCTCCACCGCCCCGGCCCCAAATCCTCTCCCTCCTCTGAGCACCACAGCTCTTACTTCCTTTCCAGTTCACTTCATTTCCATCACGTGCGATCTTTTGCATGGCTGGTAATAGCTCCTGATGTCGGCATCATGTGCCTCGAACAAGAAGCACTTTGTGCTCCAAATACCCTACCGGCTCCTTTGATACTCACTACTGACGAAGATGATCAGTCATGTCGAAATACGTCATTCACTCATCTGTCTTCCGACACCTTTGGTTTCTCATTGGCACTGCAGAGAATACACCAGCTACCTCGAGGGGGTTGCTGTGGGCACGGCCGGAATAACGTGAAAACAGTTTTTTAACTTCGGCATTGCTACATAAATGTTAGTTATTTGTTGTGCATTTTGAGTAGGACTCAGTCTACCAAAATGTGGTACGCACGTGGCTTTTCAGGAACATCCCTGTAGTGCATGATTCCAGGGGTATCTGCCCAGCCTGGACCCTGAGAAGGGCCCCACCTGCCACCTCCAGGTGTGCAGAATTAACCCTTGAGCCTGGGCATGCTTCCTGCTGCCCTGACGCAAGCTGGGCTACTCAGATTTTCTGCCTCAGATTTAGGATTGAGTTATTGAAATGCTCGGTACTCCCTATTAGGTGCCTGAAGTGGAGAGAAACGTAAACCCTGACTCATCCATAGAGGAGTCTACACTGAAGTAGAGACAGCAGCTGTGTGGGATGCAGAATGAAACTGACTTCGAACAAACGGCCAGGATGGGACCACACCTGACTGAAGATACAGATGACATCCCCGGCCGCTCGTCACTTTCTGGTTCTTCTCTTTTGGGAGGCCCGGCTGTTTGTCCTGCCCCCTGATCCTAGCACAGGCTCTTCTTCTAGATGTTATGGCGTGCTGCCTAAGCTATTTTGGGTGTTTTCTATTTTTTTTTTAACCAAAAAAACCTCAGTTAAGGAAACCTATTATGATAGATACACCTGTCGTCTATTTTCTAATTGAGCCAGTTTTTCTGAAAATGAACTACGTTTCAGAGAAGTAATATTAGACTAGTTTATGAGACAAATGCCTTTTTCTTTGTGAAGGTATCCTAAAGGACTAAAAAGATTGTCACAATACGTTTCCCCAGAAATTTCCTTCCTGAGTTTGAAATGTCAAAGGAATGTATTTTGTTTTTCAAAACATACTTCTGCATTTCATAAGCACTGGTAATTAGTGCTTATAAAATACTGCACAGCAGGCCTGTTCCAGCGAGTGGGCGGGGCTGGGGACAAGTCCCACTCTGCCTCTCCCACCTCCAGATCCCCAAACCTACTTTTCATGTTGATGCTCTTGACCTTTCTGTAACCTCTGACACTGTCTTCTAATTGTTTTCATTCATTCAAGTCATTCATTCATAAGGGCTACCCTCAGTTGAAAGTCTTTGTTTCCTTCAGACAAATTACCTTTTTTATCTCAGTGGCTTCTCTTTTTCTGACTCCTTTAAAAGAGGTTTTCTTAAGCATCATTTCCTTCTCTTTCTCCTCTCCTTTCTTTTCTTTTCTCTTCGGTTTTTTGTTGGGTGTTGTTTTCGCCTTCTCCAGGTCTTCTGGGCAAATCCCGTACCCATGCTTGAGAACTCTTGAATGCCTCATGGTGTCCTACTAATAGAAATCCAAGCTCTTTACTGTGGGATTCAAGGCTCCGGCCCTCCGGGATGGGGTTTTTCTACATTCCAACCATATTTTCTGCTCCACACACCCTCTGCCCTCTCCGTGCTGGGTGCGGGTCCCTCCCTGCCCAGAGCCTGCCATCCGTTGTCATGCCACACTTCCGCTCATCCTCTCTTCTCTTTGGGATTGGCTTTCCCTGCTCTTTGCCCATTGAAACACTCCCCGAGTCCTCAGCCGGATTCAGCTGTCCTCGCCCCGGCCTCCACAACACCACACTGGCACTACTGTTAGGGCATCTGTTTCCTTCTGCCTCAGTCAGAGCTGCACGTTCGGGTCTCCTTCCTCACTGGATGAGTCAGTCTTTTTTTGGAAGGGCAGCACTTCTTTCTTGTTTCGCTCCTCCACTCACTGTGTGGTGTTTTGCAAGTAGTAAGTGTCCATGGCCTGTTAGCGGAATCGAGGACACTGTGAAGTGCCCTGGTTCGGAGAACTGGATCCTGATGGCACGCGACAGAGGACCGGAAACCGGCTCGATTCTGCGCCCAGTGTGCGTACATTTACTTGGATACATCCCCCAACCCCTGCCCGGCTCGAAGATTATACACCTGTGAATTGAGAACACTAGCATTCGTGTCATACTTTGTTGTAAGGATTAGACAAGAGAATAGAGGGTTTAGTGGAGAGCCTGGCCCATAAGCAGTGCTCTGTGTCAGCTCTTGTTATAAATTAGCCTAAATGCTTTGGCCATCACTGAATACTAAGTCCCAAAGTATTTGTCCCCAAGGGAGTTTGTACAGACAGAGAGGGTATTTTTATTCTTTCTACCTTGCTGGGGGCGTGGGTGTTTATAGGTTGGTTTTAAGCTGTTATAATTATGGATTTATTTTTTCAGGATCTGTCTGAGCTATTTTTCGTCCTGCTAATTTCCTCCTATCCACTCTCACGGAGGTTCTTAAGCTTGAATGAGCATTGGGATCCCCTGGAGGCTTGTTAAGGAGCAGATGGCTGGGTCTCCGCAGAATTTCTGATTCAGTAGGTCTGGGGTGAGGATGAGAATTTGCATTTCTAACAGGTTCCCTGGTGATGCTGATGTCCCTGGTCCAGGGACCCCACTTTAAGAACCACTGCACTGTGAGGACTCAGCTCCCAGATCAAGGGTCTCATTTGTAGATTCGTTTAGGGTAGGGCTCTCTGGGTAGGGCTCATGCATTATAATTTCATATAGAATAAAGATTAGCAGAAAACAGATGACCCTTTGATGTCTAGACTTGACTGAATGATTATGTTAATAATTTGCAGGTTATTAACTCACCAGTCTCTAAAATCTTTGAATTATTCAGGTTGGCATCTCGAGTGGAAATATTTCAATGTTACATTAGACAAGTGCTGACGTGGGAATTCTCAGGTTACAGCCCACCGTATCTCATTAGCCTTGAGGCTCCAACGTTGGCCAGGCTAGCGTGACCTCAGTGTGTGTCTCCCTGCTGTAGTGGTGGCAGCCCCTGCTGGAATGCGGCCCTGGCTTGGCCACCGAGGCTGGTCCTTCTGTCCTTCTAGCAGGGAGTGACTGATTCTCCTGTCAGTCACAGAGGCAGATTGGGGGGGGGGGGGACGGAACATGAGCCAGGAGGGACTGGAGGCCCAGCGCTGCTGTCTGCAAAGAAGCTGCCCCTTTCCCCTGTGCTCGCGCTGGGAGAGACACGGGACCCCGCACGGCTGAGCATGTCTGCCTTTTGGAACATAGGATTTCTTTTATTCTCTCTCTCCTTTTTTTTTTTTTTTAAGATTTTATTTATTTATGTGAGAGAGCAAAAGAGAGCACGGAAGGAGAAGGAGAAACAGACTCCCTGCTGGGCAGAGAGCCTGAAGTGGGGCTCATTCCCAGGACCCCAAGATCACGACCTGAGCCGAAGGCAGATGCTTAACCAACTGAGCCACTCAGGCGCCCTGGAACACAGGATGTCTGGAACCTGAGATTATGATATTATTAGAATTTCTACTGTGTGTGTGTGTGTGTGCACGCGCGTGCGTGCGTTCAGGGGCAGGGAGCAGACATCAGCTTGTGTAGTCACCGCAGCAACCCTCTGCAGGACTATTTGCTAGCATCCTCATCATATAGAAGAGAAGACTCGTGTTTCTTGAAGATGTTGGGTGATGTTCCCGAATCTCACAGTTGGTAAGCATCCAAGCCGGGTTACAAGCCCAGATTGGGCCCTCACTCAACTGACAGGCGAGAGAGGTAGAGAAGCAATAGCCTTGTGTCTTATTACCAAGACAGTTAGGTGCTTGCTTCATCATTCATTCACGCACTGATTAAGCAGTACTACGCACAAATCATTACGAAATGCGTTCTGAGGGGTAAGAAGATGAATGTCCCAAAAAATGTTACCTTAGTAGATTAGTCTTTTTTTCCCAAATAAACGTTCTCATTTATTATTGAGGTAGCCTATTCATAGGAAGTATAAAAGCAAAAACAATTAATAAAACCAGTAAAAAAAAACAATAAAAGAAAGGGCACGGCACAGCACTGAGTCCAGAATCTTTTTTTTTTTTATTATGCTATGTTAGTCACCATACAGGTCATCCTTAGTTTTTGATGTAGTGTTCCATGACTCCTTGTTTGCATATAATACCCAGTGCTCCATGCAATACGTGCCCTCCTTAAGACCCATCACCGGGCTAACCCATCCCCCCACCCCTCCCCTCTAAAACCCAATCTTATCAGGTAGCTTACTTCACCTTCTCTCTGTGCTGCGGTTAGTTGGGCTTTGTCCCAAGACTGGGTGCCAGCATGGCTTCAAGATGACCACAGCTGTCCCAAGCATCACATTCACACGATAAGGTCTGGTAGGAGGAGAGGAACTGTCTTCCTTGGGGCCTTTTGAATGACAGAGGAAAACCTTTCCAAGAAGCCCACTCACCCCCACCCCCAGCAGACGTCCCTTCAGGGCTCATTTGGCCACTGCTGAACCAATTCTTGATATGGGATTGCCAGGTTTGCCTTGGATCCGTCAGGATTTACCTGAGTCTCGGAGCAAAATTGGGGCTCTTGCCAACACAGAGGAGGGAAGTGGCCATTGTAGGTAATTAATGTATCTGCCTCAATGTCAAGAGGAGTAGACTGGCCAGAAGAGATATATCACAAGACACCATATATGGTAAACAGTCCTGAGGGTAAGCCCCTTGTGGAGTTCTCACTTTGACTGAAAATAGCAAGCAAAGTATACTGCTTTTCGATGTCTCATAAATCACTATGATAGGCATTTACAATTCTCTGCATGCAGCTGTCAGCAGGCTTTCAGTGATTCATTTGAATAGATGCCCATCAATTTGCTGGGATCTATTTCTGTTCAAGTGAAAATGAAAAGAAGTTAATTAACAGGAGCTGTGGTCACATTTTCAGTAATTGTGTTAGAAAAAAATTTCTCCCAAGTGGATTTTCAGTGTGGGCGGCTGGATGAACTCTGGGAGTTATCTTTGATTTAGTAGAAGGTGCAATGTTCCGAGATTCTAACCGCATCAGAATCTGTTTGGTAATTAAGTACAGGTCCATAGCCGGATGGATGGTCATCCCCTCAGCGGGAGCACTGCCGCCCCACCCGAGGCTGAGGGGCATTTCCCTGCCCTGTTCTGCTCTGAGATAGAATTGGCCCAAGAGAAATACTTGAGATCTGGAAGGTGGAATGCAGTCACCGATGAGTTGTTAGGGGCAGGAGAGGCTCATTCTCAGACCTTCCCACAAGCTCCAACTTTGAGGGCACAGCAGCTTTGCAGCCCTTTCCAGGGGCCCCTGCTTTGTGGGTGTGGTGGGCGCCAGCTCTCCAGCCTCAACTCCCGGGGCCTTAGGCTGAGACTTCGCTGTGGACCTCTCTGACCATTGGTGGCCGCTTTCCTGGTATCCACTCCTCAGCTCTTCCAACAGCCATGAAGCCCCAATTCTGTCTTAAATGCTTTGTGCTCAGAATTGCTACCATTTTCCTCATCAAACCCTGACAGATCGCATCCTCTTGCCTTCCTCTTTCCAAATCCACCCCTCAGCACACACACACACACACACACACACACCTATACACACACACACACCCCTATACACACATACACACACTCGCATATAAATACACATACTCAGTGACTTTGTTAGTTTGACTTCACAGTTATCTCACATATGTAACATTTTAAAACGTTAATACAAATGGGATATGTTTAGCATGCTCTCCACGTATTTAGCAATATTATCTTTTCCTTTCCTAAGATCTTGGATATGCTTTTATGATACAGACATTACCTTTGGTATTTTTAAGAGTTCCCTAGCATTCTGTTATATGGCTACAATGCAATTTGTTTCATAACCATTCCCGTATTGATGAGTGAACATTCTCGTAAGGTTCTCGGGGGGGGGGGGTGTCACGTTTCTGTAGGATGGCTCTGGAGGTGCGAGTGGCTGCTGCCCAATGCATTCACATCTAATATTTGATTTGATATCTGTTGCAAAATGCCCTGCAAAAAGTGGCAATTTTTATCCTGTTAATGTATCATGATTACTACGCCTTATTTCCCATGTAAAAAGCCAAGATATGGGGACGTGGTAGTGCTTCTCGTGACTCCTATAATCTTTTCAAATTCATATTTCGTATCACTTTGCCCCTTCGATGTTCAGGGCACATGTGCAGCAAAGTGCCAAAGAGGTTGTGACAAGAAGTTTCTGAGGAATAGATCTAGAACGGGAATCCAGGTCTCTTAATCTGCAATCTTTAGTACTAAATCTATCTTTTTAATTCTGCGTTTTGGCTCTCAGCCTGGGACTCTTTCAAGAAGGGATTTAAAGATAATTATTAGAAGCTTAACATTAAGCTGAACCACATCTAGCTGCTATTTTTGAGAATTATAATGGTCCAATATCAACCGTTTTGTATGATTCATCGTAGTACCAAAGCCCAGGAAATACTGCACACATCAGTTTCACATTTATGGATGGACTCATCGTATATTTCCTTATAAGGCATTATGTACAAGGCACTCTGTAGGAGTCAAAGATAATATTAGGAATAATGTAAGGATAATATTAAGCTTAAGGAATTCACAATAATGAGAGTGAAGGACACTTTCTTGGGTCTTTGTGCTTTGAGATCTGAGTTCCTCTTTCTCCCAGGATCACAGCACTTGGAAGCAGGCATTCAAGGAGTCATTTCTTTTGTCCCACCTGGTGAGATGCCTTGCACATGGTAGATCACACAAATAACTGTTACAAAAAGAACTTTGGGCTTCTATTCTGTCGGGAGGAGACAGTATATAAGTAAACAAAATACCATATACTTGTCAGGAAGAGCCCCTCCTCATCCTAAGTGTAATTTACCCCATAAGTGCCGAAAGTAGGCAACAGACATGTTTGGTCAGAGCAAGGCAATTTATTACCATAATCCAGCAAACGGCAGAAGCATCGATATGCTTGTGCTAGTTCCTGACACCCCAGGTCCCGGGAGGGGAGCCTTGTTGACGCAGCACTGGCAGTGGGCTGCCGTGGGCCTGAGCCAGGCAGGGTCGGAGGTCCAGCACCTGCTCACGACACCCGCAACAAGCAGGCCAGTCCCCCCTCTCCAAGGCAGCTAGCACTTAGATAGGAGTCAGGCTGTGGGCACCTTGACCTACTTAGTTGAACACCTTTGAAGAAAATCAGACAAGTCAAAGATAGATAAATAGAAATGATGTAAACTGAACCACAAAAAGAAAAAAAAAAAAAGGACAGAGAATCCAAGAGCTGTGGGATGTCTAATTCCACATCGGTAGGTCTAATGTACCTGTTACTAGAATTCTAAAAGGAGTACACAGAAAGAAGGGGGCGGAAGAAGCAATTGCTGCAAATATTCCAGTTAATGGCAAATACCAAGCCGTGTAACCAAAGAACGCTGAGAATACCAAGCAAGATAAATACAAAACAAGACAGAAAACCAACTGACCGCAAAATAAAGAAAAAGTCTATACACCTAAGCATATCATATAAATTTCTGACACACACACACACACACACACACACACACACGGCAGAGAAGATTCTGAAGGCAGACAGAGGGGGAAAAAAAGACCACATTACATACCGGGAACAAATAGAAGAATTACAGTAGACATCTTGTCAGAAATTAGGTGAGCCAGAGACATCTTTTTTTTTTTATAATGATTTTTTATTATATTATGTTAGTCACCATACAGTACATCCCCGGTTTTCGATGTAAGAGCCAGAGACATCTTTAACAAGCTGAAAGAAAAACCTATTGACCCACAATTTTATTATATATATTTTTAAAGATTTTATTTATTTGACAGAGATAGAGACAGCCAGCGAGAGAGGGAATACAAGCAGGGGGAGTGGGAGAAGAAGAAGCAGGCTCATAGTGGAGGAGCCTGATGTAGGGCTCGATCCCATAATGCCGGGATCATGCCCTGAGCTGAAGGCAGACGCTTAACCGCTGTGCCACCCAGGCGCCCCACAATTTTACGTATATTGAAAATGTGTTTGAAAATGAAGGAGAATAAAGACTTCTTCAGACCAACAAAAACTGAGAATGCATGGTCAACAGATCTACACTACAAGAAATGCTAAGGAACGTTCTTCAGGCAAGAAGGAATATGATACCAGGCTGAAGCTTGGATTTACACAAAGAAATAAAGACCACTGGAAATGAATCACATAAAGGAAAAATAATGTTTTCCTTCTTTCCGATTGTTCTAAAAGAATACTAGCTGTGTGGAGCAAAAATAGTAGCAGGACATGATGTGTTGATAGAATATATAAAAACAAAATACACGGCCACAGCAGCACAGAGGATAGGAGGGGAGGGGATGGGAATACATTGTTGAAAGGTCTTTATGTTACATGGGAAGTATAGTATTACTTGAAGGCAGACTCTGATTAATTAGAGATGCACCTTGTAAACACTAGGGCAGTCACTATTGTAAACACTAGGGCAGTCACTACATTTTTAAAAAAACAGGAATGTTCTTTCATCTTGGCCACCAACACACCGAGCAGACAGAGGAAGACCCGGAAACTTCTGAGTCATGTGAGCCACAGCCATGGACGTGGGAGGCTGGGCAATGCCGGCAGAGCATCACCACGGGGCTGATTTTGACAAATGTCACCCAGGGAAGGCTGGTGTGAGTCGTTACCACTTAAAGAGGAACCCGAGCTTCAGCCCGACCATCAACCTTGATAAACTGCCGACGTTGGTCAGTGAGCAGACACGGGAGACATTGCCAAGAGCAAGACTGCGGTGTTCCCATCGTTGATGTGGTGCTCTGGGGCTGTTACAAAGCTCTGGGGAAGGGAAAACTCCCAAGGCAGCCTGTCACGGTGAAGGCCGAAGTCTCCAGCAAATGAACTGAAGAGAGGAGGAAGGGTGTGTGTGTTGGGGGGGTTGTGTCCCGGTGGCTTGAAGCTACCTGGGAGGAGGGTCAGTAAAAGCCAGCAAATGCTTAAAAAAAACACCAAAACAAGTATAAATAATAACTCAAGAGGGGAAATAAAATGGGTAATTGAAAGGTTCGATTAACCTCAGAGACAGCTGGAAAAGAGGGAAACAGAAACGGAACAAACACGGGACAAATAGCAAACAAGTAGAAACATGATAGATTTTGTGGTACAAACATGAATCTAAAGAAATCTAAAGTAGACTCTGGAATGACATATTATTAGGGGTAAGGAGGGACATGACTTGATGAAGGGATCAGGTCTCCAAGAATATAGAGGGATCTTACAGGTGTAGGCACTGAACGAGAGAGCTTCGAAATGCACAGAACAGAAACTGATAGAGCGGAAAGGAAAAGTAGGCAAATCCACCATTATGGGTGGGGACAGCAACACTCCCCTCTCAGTAACTGAGGGAGCTGGTAGGAAAATAATCAGTAGAAATAAAGAAGACATAAACGCTATATATTAACTCAACCTAGTTGACATTTATGAAACACTCATATTTATAGAACCTAACAGCAGAATGCATATTTTTTTCAAGTGCACACAGAACATCCGTTTACCAAGATTGACCACATTCTGGGACTTAAACCAAACCTTCACACATGTAAAAGAAAATCCCCAAACATTTAGAAATTAAATAACGTAGTTACATATGACTTGAGAGTCAAAGAAGTCTCAAAGAAAATTTTAAAGTTTTGAATTGAAGGGCAACATACCATTTCTGTGTTGCAGCTAACGTGGGGCTAATAAGACATTTACAGCTGGAGAGGCTTATATTAGAAAAGAAGAAAGATCTTGCAAATTGGTCATCAAAGCTCCCCACATCAAGAAACCAGGAAAGGGAAAGCATGTTAAACCCCAAAACAAGCAGAAATAAGAAATTGGTAAAGATACAGATTAAAAATGAGATTCAAAGCAGAAAACCAGTGGAGAGACAGCAGAAGCCAAAAGCTTTGAAAGGATGAATAACACCCCCACAGACGTGCAGAAAGAACAGAAATTTCCCATATCGGCAGTGAAAATAGGGCACATCGCTATGGGCATTAAAAGGTGATAACACTATACGGACAATCCACAATGCCCATAAGTCAAACAGCGCAGCAACATAACGGTGATTGTCAAGTAGGTGTAAAAATACACTAAAATCTGCTCTTCGAGTGGGTCCTTGTGGCCCATTTAGCACATTCGCGGTAATCTTCTCTGCCTGTTAAAGATGAACATAATTGAAGGTTTGCGGTGGTTTCTAGGGGGACGGCTTTGATTAGAATCTTTCAGCTGCTACCAACCAACCCTCCTTAGAGAGCGTATGCCTGATTAGAGTATTAATCCACATAAACCATCTCCCAAGGCACACATATACGATTGTTCAAATTGAAGGCTTTAACGCGTCATCGTGGCATCCCTGGGAATGCCAGTCTTGGCCGCCGGACTACAGAGAGTCCAAGTGGCCAAGGGCTGGTTGACCTCCCCCAGTGTGACCTTTGAGGTCACACCTCCCTCTGGTGGCTTAACACCATGACTGAGTGCCTTGAGGGTACTGAAGAGATCCGGTCTTGAGAGACATAGGGCTCCCTTGTTGGGTGACGTTTGCTCAAGGATGGCCCGACAATCTTCTGCAGATGTCCTGCAGTGGAGTGTAGGACACTCCCACCCCATCTCCTCTCCCTCGCTCCTTCAGGTGGGGGGGGGGACTTGTGTTGGGGTCCGATAGCTTTCCCAGTCTTTCCCGCCCCTCTCCTTATTTCTTTTTCCCTACAAAATCCTTGCCCATTCAATCCTGTCTTGATCCCTGCTTTTCAGAATATCCTGACTAAGGCCATGCTACAGACCGGAGCTATTTTGGAATAGAGTGTTCCGAGCTTGATGATGACTTCCAAGGGCCGCTTGGGAAAGATTTTCACAAAGGGGTTTCTTTAAGGGATCGTCATCCCAACTACAAACCCGATTCAGAGACAGAGGCAAGAATGGAACGTCTCCTCGCCCTGGATGCCAAGTTCGGGTCATGTCACCATAAAATTACACAGTCAGCCCTGGGACCTGGGGGTGTTTGGAGCTGATGAAGGGCATGTGAATGGGTGAGTAGCAAATCCATTTGGGAAGGCAGGAGAAGAGTTTGAAAAACACCTTTTCTGGGTGCCAGTGGCAGCAGAAGTGGTGTCCACCTGTGCAGTGGTTACACTGGTGACCCTGTGCTTCTTCGCACTCATGCGTTCTCTGCCTTGGCCCGCCCACTGACGTGGGGCCTCTGCACATTGCTGGCCCTGGCCTCCCTGGCCCTCGGACTTCGCTTGGGTGCACGGGATCACGGGTATTTATTTCTCCTGCTGCCTCTGGCCTCACCACGGTGCCTGCTGTTCTTCTTCATGGCTCATGACCTCCTATAGGGAGCTCTCTCCACACCTTGCAACAACTGCTCCTTTCAGGCTCAGGGGAAGTGGCAGCTTCACTCTCTCCTCCTAATTCACCCCACCGAGCTCCTAGTTCCCCCCCTCCACTCTCTCTCCTTCTAGTTCTCCTCATCCAGCTCCCACCTCTGCAAATATCCCCCCTTGGATGTCCCAACCATTTCCCGCTGGGCCTGGGCCAGTGCAGTAGTGAAGGTGGATAGGATGAGAACTGCAAAATTCCGTGGTGGGGGCAGCACGGCCAGGCGGGGAATTGTTTTGCTCCCTCTTTACCCAATCACATCTCACAGACTATTTCCTATACAATCTGTGGGGTGGCACCGGGGAATTCAGGGCCGACCTGCAGCTCTGACAGGGGCCTGCCCTCGGTCACAAGGCTCGAGTAAGCCTCGCTTACTCCAGACTGTGCTATCTTTGTCACATCGTGCCGCTTCAGGTAGGGTAAAATTAGAATAATACCTACGTTGTAAGGCCCGCGAATAGAGATAAGGGACTTAATTCCTGATTTCCCTCCAGTAATGGCATATAGCGGATATTTCACTTACTTAGGCCTTGCTTTTAAGGGTTTGGCTTCAACTTCTGGCTTCCTGTAGTTTTTCTTTTATCCTGTTTAAGAAATGTTTCCTGTAGCCCCATTATTCCTTGCAGGGCTCTGCTTGATCTATATGCATAGCTGTATATTCTTACTAATGCAGCATCAAAGTATTTTTTTTAACGATTTCTTTATTTATTTGAGAGAGAGGGCATGGGGTGGGGGTAGGGGCAGAGGGAGAAGGAGGAGGGGAAAAAATCCCGAGCAGACTCCATGGGCTCCAAGCTTCATGCGGGTTTGATCCTATGACTTGAAATCATGACCTGAGCCATAATCAAGAGTAGGAGGTCCAACCGACTGATTCACCCAGATGCCCCAGCAGTGTCAAAATAGTTGTACCAGCGATGTCCTGTGCCAGGTAACTTCTCTTAAAATACCATCTTTGTTGTTTCCCCGTAAAGGACAGATCTGTTTGCAGCTAGTAACTCAGTTCATGGGAACTGCACTGTTTTCACAGATGCACATTTCGAAGAAAAGGCGATGGCGAGTAAATTAATGAATACTTGTAGCAGTCAGGTTAATGATCCCCACACTGCTTGTAAACCAGATAAATCCAGTCACTTTAAAAGAGCCCTTGATGATTGATTACTTATTTTTTCTTATAACATCCAACAGCCAAAATCATTAAAATGCAAAGAACTTAAGTTTACTCTTTAACTGGAAATCTATAATTTAGTCATTCACAGGTAATTATTAGTGGTGGTAACATGATTATAATGCATATCAATTTGCTTGGTTAATCAGTAAGCCACCTTGTCATCCTAATGCATTTTTTAAGGGCAAAGCAATTCATCTTAAAATTGATTGCTAGGGCAACATTTCAGCAAATTCTTAATGACACCTGTAATTAGAGAGAGGGGAAAATATTCTTAATCTCTAAAGCCTTAGTAGAGAAGCAAACACTTTCATTTGAAAGGCCTTTTTCAGTTTTCCTTGGAAAAGACAGTCAGGCAGCTGCTGCTTTAAGTGGGAGTTCCGGGTTCTGCTAAGGGATGTATGAGTCCTTTGGACTTGGGGGCCTCTTGAGTTCCTTTTGATATGCTGGTTCCTTCCCCATGGAACAATAGCATTCTCGGTAACAGTTGACAACAGCCAACTCTGGGGGAAAGTGTAGTTTTTAAAACCCTCCGGAGCGGTTAATAAAGGACAGTGGTTCTCAACCAGGGATGATTTTTTTAAATAAGGATTTTACTTATTTATTTGTCAGAGAGAGAGAGAGAAAGCACAAGTAAGGAAAGCAGCAGGTGGAGGGAGAAGCAGGCAGAGGGAGAGGCAGGCTCCCCGCTAAGCAGGGAGCCCGACACGGGTCTCTATCCCAGGACCCCTGGGATCATGACCTGAGCCAAAGGCAGACACTTAACTGACTGAGCCGGGTCCCCAGGCACCCCTCAACCAGGGATGATTTTGCCCTCGGGGGACATCTGGCAATGTCTAGAGCCGATTTTTGGCAAGCATGACTCACCAAGGGTGCTGCCGGCATGTGTGAGCAGACACGTGAGACGCAGCTGAATATTCTGCAGAGCGCAGGATAGCTCCCAGAATAACGATTTTTCTGGTCCTGATAGTAGCAGTGGAGAACCACAGAGGGCTCTCTGCCTTCCTTTGAGGCCCACAGGGGCCTCTCCAATCAAATCTGTGGCAACCTCCTGAGGACGTGTCCGGAGCCAGACTGTCCCTGCACAAAGCTGTCACCGGCCTCCCCGCTCTCCCTGGAGCAGGCCACACTCGGACGCCCTCACTGATCTGTATTCCAGTCTCAGGAAAACTCAGTGGTTTATCAGGTCAGGAAGCTGCACGCTTTAGGCTTTTTTCTTTTAACTTGTTCCGATTTGTTCAGAAGGTCCAAATATATGTATTTTAAGTTGACTAAAGTCAAGGAACTATTTCCTTTGGGTTTCTAAAAATTTTCCTTTCCTTCTTTTCTTCCTTTTTTATCCCCCCAGAAACTGCTCATTGACCTTCAGTGTCTACCATTGTCCATTGTGTCACAGATACAAAGAAAGTAGGTTGAATGGTGGGAAATTTTTTTTTCTAAGTAGGGAAATCCTCATCCTTCGATAACCCTCCACAGGCATAACAGCCATTTAAAAATGTTTTTGAGAATTGAACACATTGAAGGCATATAAAAAGACCTCTCGATTCTCCTTCTGGAAGGCTCCTTTTGTTTGGGAGGAGGAAGTGGTGAAGGGCAGGCTCCAGCTGGAGGCAGGGGAGGGGAAGGGCGGGGAGGGGGGAGGGAGGAGGTCAGCCAATCTGGACCCCATGGTGGGAATTGAGCTGAGTCTCTCCACTGACTTTCAACACCCTTGTCCACACTGCTTCCTCTGGTACCTTCAGAACACCACATCAGAGCTATGAAAATCGATAAGAAAACATTTGCAAAGCACTTTGGGCCCTTTGGAGGAAGGGTCTCAGAGAAGGAAGCTGTATTATTACTCACATTAGACCTGGCGCTGTCATACGACAGAGAGGAGCCCGCGGAGCAGAGTGCTTTGTGATGACTTCATCTTTTTCTGAGCTAATAGCTATTAGTGCTAATCGAGCTCCATATGGACAGCTTGTCACATAGCTCATATTATCAGCCTGATGGTTTTGTCTGAGTCCCTCTTTTTCAAGCTCTAGCAGAAAAGACAGGAAAACACATTTTAAATCAGCCCAGCTTAAGTCCTCAAGAAAGGCCTAGTGCATTTGCATTTTGATACATACTTCACTCAATTTTCAGGATTCGTTTCATTGGTGATGGCTTAATACAGGTGTCACTGTAACACGTTTGGGAGAGCAAAGGTAAATATAAACTTGGAATAGTAGAATTTGCCACATCTCCTTCAACATCTCATTTTAGTTGGCCTTTAGCATATCAGTTACTAAGAATTTATTAAACACTCTCTGTTCTATGGAAGAGATGAAAACAGACTATAAGAGGTTAAACACACATTAAAACTAACAAAGACAAGAAACGTACATGTTGATTGGAGATATGAGAAAATGGAGGAGTCCTTACCGTATGGAGAAATTTTACAGCTAGTGATATCTTTGTTTGGGAAGCACCAATTATGTTAGTGGGGTTCTCCACTGAAGACAAAGATTTCAATATGGACAGAAAAGATACTGTGCGGATTACCTCCAAAGAACACGGGGGCTCTGGTCAAAACTAGGAAGGGCACAACAGCAGCAACGGAGACACCTTGTAGCCTCTGACAGGCAGGAGGCAGGTCACAGGCCTAGAGGCTGGCCGAGTGGTCCGGCTAGGGCAGACGATGCTCGTGCTGGGGCCACAGGTCCTGGAGAGGCCTCCGCAGCGCTGCTTAGCTCAGCAAGGCTTAGCACGAGCTACGTGAGCCGAGAAAGTCAGAGGAAAGCATCCTCCTCCTCAAGAAACCATGGGTGTTCATCACCCCGGTCAGGAAAGGGGCATGTGCAAATTTACCACTCCATCAGCAGAGAGCATTGTGAGCTCAGCAGTCAGGGCGAAGTTTCCTTCAGCACTAGAAGGTTAGATACGTACGTCCTTTCTTTTTCTTTTTCTCCTCTCCCTTCCTTCCTTCCTTCCTTCCTTCCTTCCTTCCTTCCTTCCTGAACCTATTGCCAGGTCCGCTGGTCTTCTAGTCCCTGAACTAAGCACTTCAGCATTTCTTGCTCTTATGTACAAAGTGACTTGCGAGTTAGCATATGTTGACCTCCACGGTCATCGGCAGTGAGCTGCAGGACCCGAGCTCAGGCTTCCAGAGCAGGAAGGTTGGCCTCGAATTCTGAATTTGCTGCTGGGTCATTGTATGTTCCTGAGCAAATTCCTTTACATTCCCAAGACTTATTAATTTCTCACCTCCCTTACAATATTGTTAGGACTAGAGGACATGGATTTTAACAAGACTAAGAGGGGGCCTGGACCATATAGGAACCTAGAAGGTGCTACCTCTCATTACATTGGAACAGATTGGTCATCTATTAGTTTGAAAGAACCGAACACTTTGTTAAGTGTCTGACCCATCTGAATGACTCAAGGCCAGGGAAGAAAGTGAGGAGTGCGCACCACAGAATGTTTTTGGGAAGCTTGACCATCAAGCTCACGGGCACTTCAGTGTTGGCTGAACTGAATCTAAATGCTTACTTGGAGGAGGTAAAGAGCATGCTAGGGCTGTAAGCACTCCCGGAGTGGCGTTATAAGCAACGTGAAAGCTACTGATCACGAATACCAGATTCTCCGATTTGTTTTATGTGCAAAAAGAAGCACCAAGAGCAGAGGCCTAATTCTTCCCCCCAGCACTTCATATTTACAATCTCATTTCCTCTCCCAGTGCTCAGTTGGCTCAGGCGTCACCATCGTATGTTACAGAGATCGAAGGGAAATTCTCTGGGATACAGAGCAGGGCAGTGGCAAGACTGGTCCCTACTTGTAAGCATGCCTTAGGTCATTAATAATTTAGGCAGAGAAAGAGCTTTGTTAGTATCAGCAAGTGCCTCACTTTGTCTGATTGCTTTTCCCCCCAGGAGAATTGATATTATTGTCTCAGTCTAGCCTGTTCCCCAGCCTACAACCCAGAATGGCTGCTATTACTTCCATGTCTCAACCCCATAAGTCTCTTTTCAATTTCACACAGTAGAGAGAAGTCAGTGCACTCCGGGTCTGCAACGTGGGGGCCCGGGCCCCTGCTACTTATTTATCACCCTCTACCTGCTTAGTTTCCGTGTTGGTCTGGGCGTTTGACAGCTGTTGCAGAGACGACTCCCGGGCCGAAGCGGTAGCAGGAGAAAGTGGAATCATGGGCGCTTTCTCCTTTGATACCTGCACCTGCTGGAATTTTTAAAAGTAAAGGAAACAAACCCTAGAAATAACTAGCTGCAGTCCAACCAAGAAAGAAAAAACAAAGCAAAACACAAGCTAGTGTCATAAAAGCCAAAGAAAGAGAGCAAGGGAAGTAAAGCATCTGCTGTAAAAAGCAGCACGGGATAGTTCCTAAACCACACACGCACGCCACGGTCCACTTTTCTCAGCGTAGGCGACCTTATCTCCGCTCGATTTCCACCCTCATGCCAGACTGTTCTAATGGACATCCTATCTGGGCATCTTATCATTTCATTTACAAACACTTAAGAATGTCTAACACACGAGGACTCATATATTTTATTTCTTGTGTAACACCAATGCCACTATCACACCGAAAAACAACGAATTCCTGTCTTCTAATGTCCAGTCACAGTCCAAATTTCCCCAATTGTCCCATAAGTGTCATTTTACAGTTAGATTTCTTGAACCAAGATCCAAAGAAAATCCACACCTTACATTTGGTTGATGTGTTTCTTATTTTTTCCTTGTCATTTATTTGTTGAAGAAACTGGGTCAAGCATGTCATTTTTGGTAGATAGGATTGGGTGATAACAGATATAAAATGGATACTTTCATGACTTCAAATAATTTTCTGAACTCTGTGTATTTAATGACTTTCTGTCTTATTGCGTATCGCCAATCCTTCAATCCCTGACACTTCTCTTGGTTTGGTGTTGTCTTTGATCCGGGGTTGGAACATCCCAGGTTCTATCTTGCTGTGCCTGCCTCCCTCTTATCCCCTGTGATCTCATCTTATAGGTCTCTGTTCAAGGAGAACATCCACGGAGAAGCCTTCCTGGGCTTCCCTGACTAGATATACATTCCCCCTAGTGTATATCTTCAATGCACCATCGACCTTCATTCTACGTTATCAGATTATCATCCTACTTTTATTTATTTGTGTAAGTCATTTTTTTAGAGGGGAGAGGGGCAGAAGGAGAGGGAGAGAGAGAATCTTAAGCAGGCTCCACTCCCAGCATGGAGATTGATCTCCTAACCCTGAGATCATGACCTGAGCTGAAATCAACAGTCGGATGCTTAACCGACTGAGCCTTCCAGGTGCCCCTTCGTGTAAATCATGTAATGCTTGTTACCCCTACGACTATGCTTATTCTGTCATTGTATTCCTGGTACTTAGCACCAAGCCCGAGACATGGCAAATGCTCAAGGAATATTTGTGGAATGAAGAAAGAAACTGTTTATGAGCTTTAAGAAATATCTATACAGTCCTGTAAATATAAGACCGGAGTTAAGCAATTTACCACCACCTTTGTGATTCCCTCCACATTTAGGTTTTTGTATTCATATTACTTCTACAGGGTTATTGTAGGATTACATTTTGAACCATAATTACTGCTGCTTTGTAATTCTGGATCTTTCTAAGTGGGTTCAGTGCTCACCACATATCTTTCTTCTGTCCATTCTATCTCTATTCTTCTCTTAGTTGCTGGTTTTGGTTCCTGAGGTGATTCTTCGGGGATGGCTCATGAGTGCTATGGTCCATGACACATTTGAAAATGCCTGAATGCTATCTTCATAGTTGAATGACAGCATGGCCTGGAAAAATGACTAGGTAACACGTGTCAGACATCGGAAAGAATAGCAGGATTTCGTGTTTTGCATTGTATCACAAAAAAATGCAGCACATTTCAGTCACATTCCAGTATGCTTTATAATTCAAAGTATTTCTAATTTCACAGTTCTTCACATGAAAACAAGGGTGGACAGTCTCTACAATGAATGAATTCAATAAATCATTGAGTTAAACCTTTTTTATGTGTGTTTCATAGTAATCATTTTTTGGTGGATATATAGATAAATCAAGAAAATAGTAAGGACAGGATTGAAAAATTATGTTATTTGACCCAGAAATTCCAATCCTATCTTTGTACCCTAGAGAACTGTTCACACTCATGCTCAGAGAACTGTATTGAAGACTGTTTCAACATTGTTTATGAAAGCTTGAAATGTGGAAACATTCTAAATGTGGTTCATTCACATAACGTATTACAAATCAGCCAGAATAATGAGCCAGAGCTACACAGAGAAAACAATGATCAATTTCAAATTTATGTTGAACTAAAAAGAGAGAGTTGCAGAAGAATACATGGAGTATATCATTTATGTCAAAGCTTAAAAGCATGCAAAAGAAACCTACACATTTATATGGACACACAGAACTGTACTTATGGGGTAAATATGTGCATTTATAGCGGCCAAGTTCCAGAGAGCTGGGAGTGGGAGCATGGGGAGGGGGTGGGGGGAGACAGCGTAGTTGGGGAGAGGCGGGGGAAGGGGGCTTCCACTGTATTTGCACCATTTTGTGTCTTAAGCTCACTGATGGACATTTATTCTATTCATCTTTAAAGTTTATGCATCTTGTAGGATTGAAATATTAACAAAACTAAGGAAAACTATGTTGAGTAAAATTTAACCTCTGATGACTAAAATCCATCTTGTTATTTTTTTACTAACACACACAGCAGTTCAACAGTTCATTGAACCTACTCTTTACCTATAGTTATGTTCTTGTTTCCTTCCTCCTTTTTTCTAATTCTTTTCATGACTCTTCCATACTTCTCTCCAGTCAATGATGTGTCTAAAAAATTAGATCTTATCTTTCTTTATCTATTACCTATCTTTTGTCTCCCACCCATCCATCATCTATCTACCTAGATGTATATTTATATGAAATGTTAAAAAACAAAATTCAACTGAGTAAATTTTAAAGATCTTATTGGCTTTATTTAACAACTCATGAACTGTTCAGCACTCCATCCAGCAGATAGAAAGGAGCTCTGAGGAGCTGTACAAGATGGAAGACTTTTATAGACAGAGGGAGTACGAACAAGGAAGTTACATGGGGCAAAGATGAGTGTTGGTTAAAGCAAGGTTACTTTCCTTTAGGAGATAAGGGGTCCATCAGGCAGATTACCTAGTTAGTGCTGGTCAGGTGATTCCTGACTGACTGGTTTAAGATTCCATTTCTGGGAGAGCTGAAACTGTAATTACGTCCTTGTTTGGTGACATGGGGCTTAGCATAAGTGACTCCATTTGGTACTAGTTGTCTTGTTTTTAACACGAGAAACATGATTTACTCTATTGACTTCAAGTTTGACTTAAATGCCTTTAGTTGACAGAACTAGTTCTAAAATGCTTTACACTTTGGGGCACCTGGAAGTCATGATCCTAGGGTCCTAGGATCGAGCTCCGCTAGGGCTCCCTGCTCAGCGGGGAGCCTGCTTCTCTCTCTCCCTCTTCCCCTTCCACCCCTCACCTCTGCTTGTGCTCCCTCTTTCAAATAAATAAATAAATAAATAAATAAATAAAATCTTTAAAATGCTTTACATTTTGAATTTGGGAAAAGCTCCCCCAAAAAGGAGGGAAGGGAAAGCAAAATTCCAATAGACTTCTGGAAAAGCTCAGCACTAGTTATACTAGGTTTCTCAACTCTGCGAAGTCTCTGAGTTCTGTTCTGAGATGGAGAAGCTGCCAGACATCCGTGTGATCTTTTTTGTTTTGCAGGAGGTAAGTCGCTGGCTGTTGTCTTTTATGTTATTTGTCACTTGCTGATTTTCTTGAAAGAGCTCAACTTCAGTGCTTTTGTTTCAGCTTTACTCAGCTCTCCCACCCCACAACCACTGGGAAACAATTTGTCTATCTTACATCTCTCACCTTGTTTGGAGTGAGATAGAAGTCAGACCTTGGGGGGGAAATGGGAGAAAATTAAATCTTGTGCAATGTGTGGCTTTTTTCCAGAGTTCCCCACAGGATAGCAGCTAAATGTTTAATCTTACTGTCTCTTTGAGGCATTTTAAAGCCAATTATCTGGGGGAGTGGATTGTTACTCTGCTGCTATTTTGAGAAGAGTGAGGAAACTGTTAGGTTTTTCTTGTATTCGTACAAATGACGTGAGCCTGGTGATGTGGTGACTTAGCTGCTTAGGATACTTTGCACAGGCTTCGGAGATAAAATAAGCAGGTTAGAGTATTACTGTTGCCAGATCCAAAGCAAGAAATATCAAATAAGTGGCCTTGAATTCAGAACATCCCAAAATGCTTTTGCCTAGAGCATATGAATACATGCGTCAGAAGTCTATACAGACTCTTCCAAACTGGGGAGAAAAGGATCTGGGGATGGCCTAAGATTTCCCCAAGGTCAATAATGGGGTTTTGTCCTCTCCTTCTAGCAACACCTTAATCTTTTCAGCTTGTGTCCTCCGAGTGCCACCGACAGCCAGCATGGGACCAGTTACTGAGCTGTAGATTGAAGGAAACTCATGAGTTCACCATGGCAGCAGTCCCTTTCTTGTCTTCAAGAGGGCAGGGATGGAGTCCGAGCTTTCTTTGTGTTTCTCTTAGAACCAAGACAGTATTAGCTCAATAAAAACTGATTACGGGACTAAGACTCTAATTCGTGACACTGTATCATGAACCCACAATCATTGAAAAGGTTTGATTTTGGCAAACCAATAGACAGACAAAAGTTGCCCCCAATACTAAAGGAAATTAATATATGATAGTTTCAAAGCAGTTGGAAAGAGATAGATTATTTAATAAATGGTTGGGATAACTGAAAAAAAGTTATAACTCAACACCAAATCCATTCCAATGACTTAGAAATTTAAATGTAAAAAAATGACTGTTAGCATGGGATATTTTTTAGAACGAATATTAAGAGGTAGAAAGGTACTCACTATGGCAGCACATGTACTAAAATTAGAAAGATACAAAGAAGATTAGCATGGCCTCTGCAAAAGGATAACATGCAAATTTATGATGTATTCCATATTTTAGAGAGAGAGAGAGAGAGAGGTGGAAGGCCCTTCTAAATAATACTTAAAATTGGAAACCATAAAAAGAAAACTTTAATACAGGTGACTATGTTAAAAACATTTCTACACAACAGAAAGCCTAAAAAGGAAAATTAGAAACCACAGTTTGGAGAAAGAAATGTTTGTAATGCACAAAAGAAGGACCTCATTGTCCAGTATGAAGCATTAGCTGACCAGTAAGAAAAAGATCATAGAAAATATACAAAGGCCCTGAATAAGCAACTTACTGGGAAAAAAAAAAACAACCCACAAGTGCTTCCATCACGTAAAAGAATGTTTGATCTCATTGAAAATAAAAGAAATAGAAGTTAAAATCATGAACACTATTTTTCATCTATCAAATATATCAGATGGTCTTGCAAGATCAGTAAACTAGATAATACACATGGGCTGGAAAAAGGCAGTCCCATACATTGCTGGTGGGAGTATAAGCCTCGCTATCTTTAGAAGGTAAGTAGGCAATATTTTTCAAAAGTACACATACTTTTAAATTTGATAATTCAACTCCTAGGAATTCATTCTACTGATAGTCCGGACATAGGTGCATAACAAAACAAATATTTATTGTGCCACTGTTTGTAATAACCTAACACTAGATAAAATCTAAATTTTTATTAAGTAGGGGTTGGTTAAATAGATTATAAAATAAATTGATAATGAAATCATTAATAGTATTATAAATCAGGTAGATCTATGTAGACCAATGTAAAATAATCCTCCAGATTTAGTTCTAAAAGATGCACAGAATAGTGTACTCCTATTTGTGGCATTTCAAATAAGTGAGAAAATGATGAAATACTCTAAAAATGAAATTGGGCAGGTGGCTATCACAGCACATACAAAATATAATTTATACTTGAAACAGGAAAAGAACTAAACATAGTAATAATACCATATAATACTTACAGTGTATAAGCATTTTACAAAACATTAACAATAATATTTTTTTATAAACATGGATTGAGGAAGACGTTCCTAAGCAACTGCAAAACCCAGTGGTCCTAAAGTGAAATAAACTGATAGATTTCACTACATGAAGATTTTAAAACTTCTGAATATCAAGAGATAGCATAAACAAAGCTTTCAGAAAGGGAATTAATAACAGAAAATATTGTAATGTATAAAAGAGACACGTGGGTTTATCTACATATGTAAAGAGCTCCTACAAATCATTAAGAATAAAAAGATAAAGGACCAAACAGAATAGGGTTTGCAAAACCAAGTCCCTACAGGGATTAGACAGGTCATTGAAAGAGATCAGTGACCTGTTGCAAGGGAACATAGAGTCCAGGAAAGACCTACTCCACTAGAGGAAGGAGCCTTTCTTCTGTTCCAGCCATTTATTGCCACAGGCGGCCCAATGCTGTAGAGCCTTCAGGTATTCAGGAGAGGCTAGAAATATGGCTTTAAAAAATGTTAAATATTCCAATTTCTAAACTTTGGAAACTAATTTGACGAGAACTACAAAATGCTGTGTAGAATGAGCAAAACATACCTTTTTAAACTTTATTATAGAAAAATGAGCAAAGGCTGAAAACAGGCCACTCACAGGAACACAAATTGTCAAAAGAAATTTAAAATTATGGCTAATCTCCTTTAGTCAGAGAAAGGCAAAATGAAATCATGAGATACGTTTTTCACCCATCATAGTGACTGAAATTAACAAGAACAGATAATACTGTGTGTGGATACAAGGCTTAATAAAATGGGAAATTGTATACACAATTGGTAAGAGTTTAAGTGTTGGTATCTTTTTCTGGAAGGCATTTTGACACTATCAAAATTAAAAATTTAAGGGCATGCCCTTTGATTTAGTAATTCAATTTCTAAGTACTCCACTAAAATATTTTCACCTGTGCACAAATATGCTTTTAGTATTCTTTGTTATATTGCTTATAATTATGAGATATTGAAAAGTCTCATCCCTTATGAAGGACAGTTATGCTGAATAAATTATGGTTGAATCCTCACTGTATAAGTATTGTGCCGTCACTGAAAAGGATGAGATAGTTCTCTACGGCATTGCAAGAGCTCCAAGCTGGATTACATGAAAAAAGCAAGTTACAGAACAGTACATATTATATGATCTCACTTATGAGAAAATTATTTGTATGTATACATACACGTGTGCATAGAAATGTATAGAGAATGGCCTGGAAGGCTCTACTCGAATTATTGGCTGTGTCAACTCTGGGAAAGAAGTGTAATCGATGGTGGTGCAGTACTAAGGCATTTTTATTTTTTTCTTAGATTTTTTTTTAATGTAGATTAGATTGGCAGACTTAACGTGTAAATGACCACATAATAAATATGTTAGGTTTTGTGGGACATGGTTTCCATCACAACTATTCAGTTCTGATGTTGTAGCAGGAAAGCAGCCACAGACGGTATGTAAATGAATGGGGATGGTTGTGTTCCAATAAAACTTTATTTATCAGAACAGACAGTGGGTTGGATTTGGCTCCAGGGCTGTGGTTTGTCAGTTCTCCTTTAAATGCTTTTCTGTTTTCTGGAGATGTTTATTTCTTTAAATGCTTGAATCTTTTAATAAAGAAAATGTATTTATACCTTTTGTACTTGTAAAAATTTCTACCTCCACCTGCATTTTTTTATTGGGGAGAAAGCAAAAGAAATAGCATAAAGTGTTATTTATTTTTAAATATTGAACCAGTTTTTAAAAATACCACTCAAGGATTAATTTATCTCTTTCATCATAGGTTTGAAAGAGCACGTTTATTGTGTGCTAATTTTTTACATATATTTGTGTCTGTTTTCGAACTCCCTATGTTCCTGTACCAGGGCCAAGCTTTCAACATTACAAAAGCTTTTAAATCTACTTTTATCTGTTAAGGCTAGTTCCTACCTCACTCTTCTCTTCCAGAATTTTCTTGACAGTTTCATAGGTTTGTCTTTCAGATTAAAATGTGTATAATGATTTACCTCAAAAAATCTTGTTTTGGTTTTCGTTTGACCACAATTTAAGGACCGCTGACATCTTTGCATTATTAATCATTTCTACTGAAGAACTAGGCACATATTTCCATTTTTTTCAAGCTCTCAAATGTCCTTCAACTGAATTTTACATTGTTCTGCACATATTGTACATCCTACATGTTTCTTATTAAGTTTGTTCTCGGGCTACGGCAGACACTATAAATTGTATTATTTAACACCAGCTCCAACTCCTTTCTAGCATGCTTCCTGTAAAGACTGAAAGGCTAAAAACCACATTTTCTAGACTCTGTGGTAGCTGGGGTTCTGGGTGTGATGTGAGTTCTATGGAGCTGACCCACCAGGGTAAAACTTAGGAAGACAGCACTGAGAACCAAGAGGGGACCCATTTGGAAGAACAGATCTGATGGCAAAGGTGTTCAGTGGCATTGGGGTTTTCTCTAGAACATTCCTGCGCTGTGACTGGGTATTGCTGCAGGTAGAATTCCTCCTCATCCTGTGGCATCCAAGTTTGGATCCCTGAACTGTATCCCCCAAATACCATAAACTCCCTAATTTGTTGTAGTAAACTTGTTTTTGTTTAAAATAGATAGATTTGTTGTCTGAAATTCTGTCTGATATCCATGCATGTTTCATTTTATTATAAAGGGAATCTTGTATTCCCTCATATCTTCTGATTGTTGATTATATATGAGAAAGCTATTAGTTTTTTTCTATATTAAATTTGTAACTAGCTACCTAACCTAATTCAGATGGGTTCTAATCATTTGTAATGAAATTTCTAGTTTTCCAGTCATATAATCATATCCTCAAATAATATTACTTTTGCCTCTTTTGTTCCCATATTTATCCTTGACATCTTGCCTTCCAAAGTGCATTGACTCCCAATAACATTACATGACATTACACTGACTCCAGACCAATGTTAAATAATAACGGATAAATTGGACATCTGCCTTGTGCATTAATGCTCGTAATGTTTTATCAGGAAGAACAATACTAGATTTCGCTTTGTAATATATTAATCATGTGGAGTATTCACATATCACTATTTTCACATTCTTAAATCATAAAAAGATGTTGAAATTGGCCAAATGATAGCATCTCAGGAGATAATCAGATCTTCTTTGACATCTGATATGGTGAATTCCATTTAAGACTTCTAAATCTCCCATGCCCAACAGTGCTGCAGAAAGGGTACCAGACACTCCTGACAGTCTGTCCCTCCCTGTGTTCTTTACATAAAGTACTATTCTCATTCATTTAATGCTTCCTGCCTAGAATTCCTGTTTGTCTGATATTGATATCACAACCCTCATGTGTTCCCCAGCCAGACTGGCAAAAAATCTACCAATTTCTTAACCATCCTCACTTGCTTGCCCTGCCTGAGCTGTGAAGTCTGAGGGAACAAATCCTTTCCAAAGGAGTCAATCCAACTTCCCCTTGGTAGCTGAACAGAGCGCCAATCTGGGCCTGCTGCTGGGAGGTCTCAGGGACCTGCTCCTGCCCAGGGCCACCTGGGTCCCCCAAAGAGCTTCTGTGAGCTCCTGTGGGCTACGCTTAGCCCAACGTGGCCTTCATCGGCTCCCCCAAACATAGCCCTAAGCCCCAGCTCTTTCAACAGAGTTCATCTCTCTAAGATGCTCCGGCCAAGCTGACCCATTTGTCCCGCAGACAAGATGCTTTCTCTGGGTTTCTGACCCTCATCCAGAGGTTTTTCTTCTCAACTCTCCAAACGCAAAAGGTTCCTTTCAGTCCTTTCCTTGGACAATACAGCTAGACTTTGTATTCAAGCCTTCAAAAACACAATAGCATGCTTATATTTTATCTTAGACTTTATAACCCCCCAAACCTGGTTACTCTCTTCCCTTCTTCATTTCCTTCTCATCGTCAGAGTGGAGGGGGTAAAGAGAAAGACCCAACCACGCATGGGGGGGGGGGGAGAAAAGAAAACGATCTCGCATGGGGTGAAGGAGGGGCTAGAGGAGCCGATCACGTGTATGTGGGGTGGGGTAGATGAGAAGGACCCAATCAACTTTAGGGAACGAGTTATACCTCTCACAAACCACAGTGTAGTAGTTAGGGCAGTTATAAGTTAAATTCTCTAAAGGTCACTCTTAAGTAAGGTTAACTTTTACTATAGGGTCTGTGTGTCGTGTTTCATTTGTGTGCATGTGAGTTAAAGGTTTGTAATGTGCTTTTAGTTCTGTGATTACCTTTGTGATTTTAAATATTAAGATCTCTATTTCTGGACTCACCAGATTTTGAAATATCTTTATAATTCTTCCTGATGAAAAAGGTGGAAACTTTTTCCTTATACTTCCTCACACATTCTGTTCCACCTCTTGCAGTGAGGTAAAAATGTACTATTCAAATATACAGAAAATGTAACTTCATTTTAAATAACTGAGCTGATTTTATTCTGAGTGTCTGTTCCCATTCAGTGGTAAAAGGAAATGCTAAATGAAGCAGCAGCAAACAACACTAATAGAATAAAACTTCCAATATTCCAACCCTGTTTTTTCCCAAAGACTCTTAACCGTGTCCATTCGAGGAGCCTGAGGCTAATCCAGTGAAAACCGTCTCTGTGGGGTGGGGTTACCGGATTCAGCACGTCAAACAAGACATTTCAATGGGACATACTTATGCTTAAAAAAAAATCATTGTTTATCTGAAATTTAAATTTAACTCTGCATCCTGCATTTCATCTGGCAATCCCATTTGGGATGGGAAAGGAAAAGGGGGGGAAGAGGAACAGAACGGAAACAGAAAGGAAATGTTGAATTTAACAGGAGTCTTTCCCTCTTGTCTCTGGGTGGTGTCTAGGCCTGGGGAAGCCTGAGTTACATCATCATGGGGGTGGGGGCTGTCTGGTCTCCATGTTTATTTTCTGCTGGCTCCCGGGGACCACTGGTGGAGGTGAGGTTTATTTTGTAGACTTTGGGTGTGGGTTCCTGTCTACTTTGGTCCACTGATGAACTTTTTTGGCTGCCACGACTTGTGATCCATTTTCTTGGCCCAGGCTGTGCTAGGATCACTCCAAGAATCTCACCGTAGCTCCCTGATGACTGGCCCCTCCTTACCAGGGGTGAGAGGGGTCCAGTTTCATCTTCTAACCTGCCCCAGCCGGGGGACCGGGTGGGGTACATCACCCAGGCGTGAGGAAGGCATTGTGAGGGACGATCCTGCAAAGCCATACAGCTGGGGAAAGATCAAAGGGAGGAGCAGATTTTGCCAAAATCCATGACAGGATTTCCCCTTTTTCTTTTACCCCACCAGTATAGCTCCTTCTGTGTGCTAAATGACCGAAGAAAAGAAAGATGGCACTGCCGAACAGGCCCTTTTTCAGCCTTGCTTACTCTGCCTGTCTCTCACATAGAACTCAAGTCTGAGAGCAATGTTCTCTTTGCTTCTACAGCCAACCCTTGCCCTCCGACCCCACCCTTTCCAGAAGGACAAATTGGTTAGGTTTTCAGAACATCTTTCACTTTTAGAGAATCTCTTCTCTATTATGAGATTTGTGTAGGTATACATTTGCTTAAGCATTAGAATAAAAACTATTCTGTTGTCTTTAACCAGAGTTCCCATAAGTTTAATGATTATATATTCGTCCAGGAAGTTAATCCAGTTTCTAGTAACTGTTTCTTATTGTTAGATACTTGAACATTCCGATTATTTCCTTCAAAATAAAGTTTGTGAACCAAGATGTTCCTGAGTTTTGTGTTTTACCCTGTTTTCTCATTTTGCATTATCAGCATCGGGATTATTATGTCAAATAAGAACTGCAAAGGCATCCTCGGTACACACAACTACATTGCTTTCTGGAAAGACTGTTACATGCTGGGAAAAAATGGGACGTGATTAATGTTTATTGTGATGATGTTTTCCAAAGACCAAGAATGGCTCAAGCCCTGCTCTAGCCATGGAAACGCCAACCTACAGGGATGCTGATGGGGGCATATGAATGAAGGAGAACACAGCCATTGGCTGAGACATTGGCCCCAACTTCTGTGTAGCACTCACATGAACCAGGTGGAAACTTAATGGAAGTCCTTGGCCCCATGCCCAGCTCTAGATCTTATACCTCACCATCATGATGGCGGGGTTGTGGGGCAGGGGCATTGCACCTGCTTACAGAAGAGCAGGAAGCAAGGCTCCTGAGAACTGTTCCAACCCTGAGGTTAGTGTACATGTAGATTGTCTACCTGGGGCCTTTCCACCCCATATTCCAGGTGCAGGCTAGAGTCCCAGACCTGCCTGTCAGGGAAGCCTATCCCAAGCTTCAGTAATGGGATCCGGTTGTGATCGCTGGAAACCCAATGCCAAATCAGGAAGTTCTTCTCACCCTTGAGGACTATCAGAAGATCCTGCTCTGACCTCGTAGGCCTGGTTCTCAGAAATTTCCTGCTGCTTCCCTGTGATGTCCCCGTTCATCCTCTCTTGGTCTTTGTGACAGTATTACTTATATTGGTAGCAGCCACGATGGGACATTAGCCCAGAGCCTCCTGGTACATTACACAAGAAGTCACACCCCTTTTTCATTCCAAATTATGCATAACTCTGTGACTTAAATGATTTTACCAAAAAATATAGTCCAAAGAGCAAACTAGCAATACAAAAACAATTCACAAAATACGGGTTCTGAATCCCACAAGGAAATAAAATGCTTCCTTTGCACTCAGATTCAGTAAAGTCCCCCATGTTTTGTCATGAGCTTTAATTCTGCTTGGTCCCAGCTGGGCCGAGCCAAGTGTGGGGTGTGGAGATGCCTTGGGGTCCCTCCTTCAGTCACTGTGGTCCGGACTGTCATGCCCCTCAGCACAGTGACATTCTCATCTCACACACACCCCCTTTTCTGGGGGGACTCAAATAGAATCAGCTTACTAGTCACACACACTTCCCAACGAGAAGTAAGATTCCTAAGACATAGCGCACTTTACAGTCAAGGACTAACTGTCAGCAGGTCGTGCTAATGAGGAAAGGAAAGAAGAAAAGGAAAAGCTTTTAATTAATTAATTAATTAATTAATTTTTGAAAGGGAAAGGCTTTTAAATTCAATTCTCCTAAAGCTTTGTCAAGCTGACTGGAACCATTTTGGCTGGTGGAAGGGTCCAGAACATTCATTCAGATCCACTCAGCACAGGAGCTAGGATACTTCTTTCAGTAAGTTAAGATTAGTCAGAAAGGACCCCAGAGAAGCACATCTGGATGAGGGCACCTGAGGCTCTTTCTTAACTTCAGGAAGGACGAGGCCAAGCAGGTAGACGTTTCTGATGGAATCGCTATGATGAAAGTGGCCCCAAGGTCTCATGACACTTTTTCCAGTCTACATTAGCCCTCTTGGCTCCCTCCGCCTCCACCCCAACCAGCCAAGCAGCCAAGGAGGGTTTGGGGCTGAATCAAGTGTGACTGCTTTCAACTTCTGGTCACCTGTTCCCCTTGTTCACCCTAGGGCATGGACTTTGCCTTCCTGGGCACCCCAACCCAGGACTGTATAAGGGAAGCTTCCAGTGTTCATTGTATTTTAGTTTATCTTCTGAGAGGCCAGAGCATAACCCCTGGGAAAGCTGTTGGAGAAGAAACAGTTTCTAAACTCCTAGAACTATTGATATTAATAGTAAAACCTAGCAGTCGTTGAACATATAGCACTCACCAGGCACTGTTCTCAGTTGTATCTAACAGATCATCAAATCTTTCTGTCCCCTGCAGTGTTAGAAGGCAGGGCGCCCCCTACCTGTAGGGGCCTAGCCCAGCATGGAAGGTGATGTGCTTCTTCGCCAGTATGAGCGAGGAGAGCAACACAGGCAGGATATGCAGAAAGAACCCGTAGGGGGCTGCTTGCATCTCTGCCCACAGCAGATCTGAGACAGCAGACGAGGGTGTCTGATACCGAGACCACATTAATGACCATTTCCTGAGGTTCCTTCCTGGGTGTGTGTGTACCAGGGATGTGACACAGGCTGGTGGACCGGGCAACTTCCCTGGCGGTGTCACTGTGGGCTGTCTGAGTTGTCACTGGGAACACCTGGGGATCCTGGACACATATTGGGAGTGGTCTGAGCACTTGATGTTGCAACCTTAGTTTATCTGACAAACGTATTGAGCACCCACTGTGTGCCAGGCACAGCCATGAACAAACTTATTTGAGCACTTCATTGCCTTCTGGCACCATAAGATGTTCCAAGTTCACCTTGGATTTTTTCTCCCCCAGTCCTGGAATCAACCACTCCCTCAAGGAGCTCTGATTCATTTTATTGAAGAATGATGTTTAGAAGCCACAGTCTAGGTACTTAGTGTTCTCATTGCCACTGGAGTGTCATTGCCTGTGAGCTGTCTTAGCTTGTCACGAGAACCCAGGAGCCAACCTGCAGGACCTCTAAAAAACCAAAGCTAAAACGATTTGAGCAACAAAATAAATAATGCTTGTATTAGATTATAACTCATAGAAAAAAGTGACTGTTTAACCCATAGAAGAAAGTGACTGTCCATAAGCCCTTACTGCTATAAATAAAAAATTGAAGGAATAAATAGAGGAGAAGGGACATCTCTTACTTATAAAGTTCCTGTTAATAAATGTAGATAGAAAGACAGAAATTGAAAATCACTATTAGGCAAACCTCTCAGTACTAACTGCTGCAGACAGGACCCACCAATGGACGCTAAAACTTTGAGGAGATGCAGGACATTTGCATAGTCTCAAAGTATTTTCCCCCAAATATTTGCCAATGACAAAGTGAACACTAGTAACTTTGCAATGAAGAAACACCTTCTTAACCAAGTAATCGAGGTTAACACCACCAGTAACAACCCTGTGATAGGATACACTGAGAACGAAACGTCTAGGGTATTCTGGCCCCAAATCCATTACTTTCTCCCAGTCATGAGAAAACCTCAGACAAATGATCAAAACATTTTACAAAATGGGGCGCCTGAGTGGCTCAGTCATTATGCATCTGCCTTCAGCTCAGGGCGTGGTCCCGGGGTTCTGGGATCGAGCCCCACGTCAGGCTCTTCCACTGGGAGCCTGCTTCTTCCTCTCCCACTCCCCCTGCTTGTGTTACCTCTCTCTCGCTGGCTGTCTCTCTCTGTCAAATAAATAATAAATAAATTAATTAAAAAAAAATTTTACAAAATAATCCATCCCTACTCTTCAAAATGTTAAGGTCATGAATGACATGGCAAGATTGAAACTGTCACATATTGGAGGACAAGAGTTAGAAATAAGCACTAAATGCCATGCTGGCTCCAAGAAAAAAGACCTAAGTGGAAAAAGCAGTGAAACTCTTGATAAAGTCTGTAGTTTAGTTAATAATATTCCCAGTTTTGATCATCCTGCTGTGGCCACATAAGATATTAACATTAGTGGAACCTGGGAGGGGGGTGTACTATTTTTGCAACCATTCTGTAAATATAAAGTTAATACAAAAAGATAGTTAATAAAAAAGAAGGAAGAATTAAAAAAAAAAACACAATAAACCCAACATCTTTTCTCCTTTCAGCGATCTTAGCTAGTTGTACATGCTTGGGTGGGATCCTTAACAGTGCCTCGGTCTCCTCATCTGTAAAATGGGATAGTAGTAGTATCCAGCTCACTGGGTTGTTAGGAGCGTTAACACAAGTGCAGGGTTCAGGCCGGTGCCTGGCACACGGTGGGCACTGATGAGAGACAGTCTGCAATTATTTAACATTCTCGAGCCGTGTGTACCACCCTTGGCTGGAGTCAGCTTTCTGGGCTCCAGCAGCTCAGGCAAACTTAAGAGCATGCAGACGGTCGTACGAAAAGAACAAAAGGAAGGTGGTGTGTCCCTTAGAGCAGGTGGGTGTTGGGGGGGCGCACAAGGATCCTGCCTCAGGAAGAGGCATGCTGTAGAACATCCCCACCTAAATCCTCCCTGCCCCTAAGATTGACTGCATGGGGGTTAAGGCTTCCTTTTTAGGTATCTGTGTCACCAGCACCTGGCAAGGAAACTCACACACACGAGGACTACGAATAAATATGTTTTAATTGATTTAAATGTGGAAAACACTCCTGTTCTAAAAATATATGGAAAAACATGGTAGTGTATGATCTATACAGAGATTATCATGTAAAAAGATAAACACCCATAAGTGGAGAGTAAAAGAAAATAACATGCCACACTGTTAACTGCAGTTGTACGTGAGTCATGGGATTAAGGGAAGGTTTGTTTTCTTGGCTTTTCTGTACTTGTAATTTCTTTTTTTATTGAGGATACCTAACCGTGACAATGAGAGTATCGTGAGAAGCACGGTTTCTCTGAGATCCTGCCCCAGCTGACTTCCTAGGGGCACCATAGTGGTGGAGCAAGGATTGTTGAACTTGAAAGAACTGAGCTGAGCCTGCTGGAGGGGTGGTACAGAGAGAAGATGCTTCCCTCAGAGGCCCGCAGAGAGGGGGCAAGGGGGTCAGCAGACAGAAGAGAACAGTGTGCTGCCTGCTGGCCTGCCTCAGGGGACACCCAGGGCCTGGGGACATTGAAGCTGTGGGCACCAGGAAAGGAAGGAACAGAACAGCTGAGATGTCACCCAGCAGCTCCTCACAGCAAAAGGCTGTACCCCTCCTGAGAAATACTCCCTCCTTCAAAGAACTTTGGTTCTACTCACCGTGTTTTGTTTGGTGACAATAATTTATGGAGATGTGCCTTTTTGCTGAATGATTTCTGTTGCTTTTTTCCATTCTTAAACTTCTTGTCCAAACATGGTGACCAACTGCACGATCCTATGGGCCAGGTGAGCTCCAGGAGAGACGTCTAGAAGGGGGCCTTGCCTTGGTTGGACTGTTGGATGACACGGGCTCTGAGGTTCTTCCCAACTGTAATTCATTAGGTGGTGGAAGCCTGAGGACCCAGCACAGGATAAAGATATTTGGGAGGAGACCTGAGTCAAAAATCTGTGATGATTCTTCTTCTGCTCACCGTTCATGATTGTGATTGTCCTTGAGTTATGGGGGCCTTGGGATGAAGGCTGTGGGGCAGAACAGTTGTCTGGCCTCAGATGCCCTAGAGTTTCCTAAAAGCCTCTGGATGGCCTTTTCTGTCTCTGGAACATGATTCCCTTTGAAAATGCTTTCTAATTCTTTTTTACAACATTCCTTTCTCCTCCCCAAAGCTCTATGGAATTAAAATACAAGCCAATTAAATGCCATTTAAGACCACGGAGACAACAAAGTTTTGAGGGTACATGTTGTCTGTGAATCACCACGCTGAGGCCTCTTTGACCTTGTAGGGAGAGACATGCCATTTTGATGTGGGTTCCCATTGCTGTGTGATCCACATTTCTCCCTCTACTTTGAAGGGTCCCATGAAATTGGTTTACTGTTCTCCCCTGAGCCCTGTACTATGTCAGAAGAGAGATGTAAGTGGACGCGTTGGCTTTTGAAATGCACATGCTGTGTGTTTTCATAATGTGACTGGGTAGGATTGTCACGCTACCAAATTAGAGCCTTGTTTTTAGAGCCCAACTCTGTGAAGAGTGCACTAGATTCCTATGGTCTGGAATGGGGTCAAGTCCTGCTTCCATGAAGTGGAGAACTTCTATCAACAAGCTTGGTTATTGGTGCCAGTTATTGGTTTTAAGCCAAAACCTTTATCCAGGTGTTCAAGATCTTCCTGAGTAAGTTCCTATCTATTTCTCATCTTTGATTCTGCCCTAGTGACCTTCAAAGAACTGAATGCCCCTCTGCACTGTTCTCTGGATAAATCTTGGCATTCACTAATCCAGCTCTCCATTCACTTGTTCCTTTATCCAACAAACATTTATCCAGTACATACTGTAGCTATGAACAAGACTGTCTTGATGCCAGATTTCAATGTACTTATATTTCTAAGACTTTTTTTTTTTCAAATTCAGTGTCCAAACTATCTTTGAGCCTGAGTGTTCTCCCTGCTTCTGAGGCCAATTCAAATTTCATCTCTTTGTAACGTTCTTTCTGGTTCCTTCACTGTAAACGTACGGCTATGAATTTCAACCAAGTCTCAACCTCAGTCATGCATTTCTCTGTCATTCACACCCACAACTTCTTTTTTTTTTTTAAAGATTTTATTTATTTATTCGACAGAGATAGAGACAGCCAGTGAGAGAGGGAACACAAGCAGGGGGAGTGGGAGAGGAAGAAGCAGGCTCATAGCGGAGGAGCCTGATGTGGGGCTCGATCCCAGAACTCTGGGATCACGCCCTGAGCCGACACACCCACAACTTCTGTCTTCTCAAATCCCTGCCTATCAGCTAACGACCTCATCTCATACATCACAGAGGAAAGAGAAGCAAGGAGAGAATAATCTACTTTTCCACTAACAAATCTGTCAAAGTACCTACATTTGATGATGCCTCCTACTTCCACAGAAAGCTGGTGATCCCATTCCCACTCATCTGCTGAAGGGGCCTGCTGTGGTAGTCATTCGTCTTCTCTCCCAAAAGACACAGTTTGCCTATCTGCTAAATTATTACTCTGAGCACTCAACTAGGCTGCACGCAATAGCTTCCAGTAGAAAATAAAACAACCCTCTGTGCCTCCAGCACTGTCCTCCTCAACTACAGTCCCATTTCTTTGCTGGCCACTGGAGAAATAATGCCTGGCTGTGTAAATCTCAACTCATGTGTCATCGCCCCTCCCGTGTTCTTATAACATGCTGCATGGCTGCAAAGTTCCTCCCTCCTGACACTCTTCTGGTCCAATCCACAGTTGGCTCCCAGTGCTCATCTCCCTTGCCCCCCCACCCCTAGCAGTGTTTGACACAGTTCATCAATCGCTCCTTCTTGTCATTCTTCTTTTTCCTTTGACTTCTTGGACACCATGTTCACCTGCCGTGCCTTTTCAAAGAGTTTGGCTGGCTTCTCTGCTCCACCATGATTTCTCTGTGTTGCAGTGTCCCAACCCAGTTCTCTTCACTGTCCTGGTCTTGTCCAGTCCAGTGGCTCAGAATACCATTTATACGAGGAGGAGTTAAGATGGCAGAGGAGTAGGGGACCCCTTTTTCAGCTGGTCCTCTGAGTCGAGCTAGATAGGTACCAGACCAGCCTGAACATCCACAGAATCAGCCTGAGACGCAGGAAGATACATCTGGATCTCTACAAATGAACATCTCCAGTGCTGAGTATTGAGGTACAAAGCGGGGAGCCATGAAACCACGCAGAGATATCGGAAGATAAACGGAAGTGGGAGGCAGCCTCCCCATTTGGGCGCTGGGAAGCAGTAGCCACCTGCACAGGGGAGCAGGCGGACTCGTGGACCGGCACCCACGAGAGAGCAGACTGAGACCGTGAGCCCAGGAAGGCGCCCCACCAGACTGAAACGGAGCTCCAGTGTGCTCACTGGAACCAGACTGAGACCGGGAGCTCCGGAGTGCGTGGGGGAGGCTGGCGGCTGGCGGTGTTAGAAACACAAAGGACAGAGACCTGCCAGCCCTGGAAGTGAGGGCTGGGACGCCAGGTGCGGGGTGCACATCCCCGGACGCTGCAGGGTTGAGCAGCGCCAACAGAAACAGAGTTAAAGTGGCCAGAACATCAGTGGAGAACGGTCCGCGATCCCTCTGTTCTGAGACAGAGGCTGAGATTTGGCCACTGCTGCTCTGACATTCAGAAGAGGCACAGCAAACCTCCAGGGAAAACCGACAGAGAACAAAAGCCTGGAAACACCGGCTCACAGTTTGCCCATCCCCATCCCCCCCCACAGGGAACACAGAGACTCTGCCCAAACAGGGTTGCCTGAGTAACAGTGCGGCAGGCCCCTCCCCCAGAAGGCAGGCTGAAAAATCACGAAGCCCACATCCCTAAGATCCCTATAAAACAAGAGCACACGGACTGGGTCCCGGTCAATAATTTGGGCTCTGGACAACCCCGCAACCTCTCCTCATCAGAATGACGAGAAGGAGAAATCCCCTCCAGCAAAGAAAAGACAATGAGTCTGTGGCCTCTGCCACAGAACAAATGGATATGGATATAACCAAATTGTCAGAAATGGAATTCAGAGTACAATGGTCAAGATGATGTATAGACTTGAAAAAATTACTAACGAAAATGTTAATGAGAATATAGAATCTCTAAGGGCGGAAATGAGAGAGAGTCTGGCAGAAATTAAAAATTCTATGAGCCAAATGCAGTCAAAACTAGAGGCTCTGACGGCCAGGGTGAATGAGGAAGAAGAATGTATCAGCGGATTGGAGGATGGGTTAGTAGAAGAAAAAGCTAAAATAGAATCTGGACTCAAAAAAATCCATGCTCAGGAATGTAGGTTACGGGAGATTACTGACTCAATGAAACGTTCCAATGTCAGAATCATCGGCATCCCTGAGGGGGTGGAGAAAAACAGAGGTCTAGAAGAGATATTTGAACAAATTGTAGCTGAAAACTTCCCTAATGTAGCAAGGGAAACAAACATTCATGTCCAAGAGGCAGAGAGGACCCCTCCCAAGTACAAACACGACAAACCTACACCCCGTCACATCATAGTGCAATTCGCAAATATTAGATCCAAGGATACAGTATTGAAAGCGGCCAGGGCAAAGACATTTCTCACGTACCAAGGCAAAGGTATCAGAATTACGTCAGACCTGTCTACACAGACCTGGAATAAGAGAAAGGGTGTGTGTGTGGGGGGGTATTTTCAAAGCTTTTTCAGAGAAAAACATGCAGCCAAGGATCCTTTATCCAGCAAGGCTGTCATTCAGAATTGATGGAGAAATAAAGACCTTCCAGAATCGCCAGTCATTAACCAGTTTCATAACCATGAAACCAGCCCTACAGGAGATATTACGGGGGGGGGGGGTTCTATAAAAGTAAAAAGGCCCCAAGAGTGATACAGAACAGAAAGTCACAATCGATAGAAACAAAGACTTGACTGGCAACATGGCATCATTAAAATCATATCTCTCAATATTCAGTCTCAATGTAAATGGCCTAGATGCTCCCACAAAGCGCCACAGGGTTGCAGATTGGATAAAAAGACATGACCCATCCATTTGCTGTCTACAAGAGACTCATTTTGAACCTAAAGATACATTCAGACTGAGAGTAAAGGGATGCCATACCATCTTTCACGCCAATTGACCTCAAAAGAAAGCTGCGGTAGCAATTCTCATAACAGACAGATTGGATTTTAAACTAAAGACTATAGTTAGAGACACAGAAGGGCACTATATTATTCTTAAAGGATGTATCCAACAAGTGGATATGACAATTATAAATATATATGCCCCTACCAGGGGAGCAGCAAGATACACAAGCCAACTCTTAACCAGAATAAAGAGACATATAGATAAAAATACGTTAATAGTAGAGGACCTCAACACTCCACTATCAGAAATATACACAACTAATGAATCATCGAGCCTTACATCGGAAACCGGGGATGTACTGTATGGTGACTAACATAAAAAAAAAAAAAAAGAAATAGACAGAACACCCATGCAAAAAATCAACAAAGAAACAAGGGCTTTGAATGCCATATTCGACGTGTTGGACCTCATAGATATATATAGAACACTACACCCCAGAACCAAAGAATACTCATTCTATTCTAATGCCCGTGGAATATTCTCAAGAATAGACCATGTTCTGGGACACAAAACAGGAATCAACCGATACCAAAACACTGAAATTATTCCCTGCATATTCTCACACCACAATGCTTTGAAATTGGAACTCAACCACAAGGAAAAATTTGGGAGAAACTCAAACACTTGTGGACTAAGAACCATCCTGCTCAGGAATGATTCGATAAAATAGGAAATCAGAAATCAATTTAAACAATTTATGGAGAACAACGAGAATGAAAACACAATGGTCCAAAACCTATGGGATACTTCAAAGGCAGTCCTAAGGGGAAAATACATAGCCATCCAAGCCTCACTCAAAAGAATAGAAAAATCTAAAATGCAGTTTTTATATTCTCACCTCAAGAAGCTGGAACAGCAACAGAGCGACAGGCCTAATCCATGCATGAGAAAGCAATTGATCAAGATTAGAGCAGAGATCAGTGAATTAGAAACCAGGAGTACAGTAGAGCAGATCAATAGAACTAGAAGCTGGTTCTTTGAGAGAATTAATAAAATTGACAGACCACTGGCAAGACTTATCCAAAAGAATAGAGAAAGGACCCAAATTAATAAAATTATGAATGAAAAAGGAGAGGTCACAACCAACACCAATGAAATTGGAAGGCTTATTAGAAAATTTTATCAACAGCTTTATGACAATAAATTAAGCAATCTGAAAGAGATGGAGGCCTTCCTGGAAACCTATAAACTACCAAGACTGAAACAGGAAGAAATTGATTTTTTAAACAGACCAATTAATTATGAAGAGATTGAAACAGTGATTAAAAATCTTCCAAAAAAAACAAAATGCCAGGGCCTGATGGATTCCCTGGGGGATTCTACCAAACATTCAAGAAGAAATAATACCTATTCTCCTAAAGCTATTTCAAAAAATAGAAACAGAAGGAAAGCTACCAAACTCATTCTA
>NW_024426774.1:82225168-82227803 GCF_017311325.1 Ursus maritimus
AGGAGATATTACGGGGGGGGGGGGTTCTATAAAAGTAAAAAGGCCCCAAGAGTGATACAGAACAGAAAGTCACAATCGATAGAAACAAAGACTTGACTGGCAACATGGCATCATTAAAATCATATCTCTCAATATTCAGTCTCAATGTAAATGGCCTAGATGCTCCCACAAAGCGCCACAGGGTTGCAGATTGGATAAAAAGACATGACCCATCCATTTGCTGTCTACAAGAGACTCATTTTGAACCTAAAGATACATTCAGACTGAGAGTAAAGGGATGCCATACCATCTTTCACGCCAATTGACCTCAAAAGAAAGCTGCGGTAGCAATTCTCATAACAGACAGATTGGATTTTAAACTAAAGACTATAGTTAGAGACACAGAAGGGCACTATATTATTCTTAAAGGATGTATCCAACAAGTGGATATGACAATTATAAATATATATGCCCCTACCAGGGGAGCAGCAAGATACACAAGCCAACTCTTAACCAGAATAAAGAGACATATAGATAAAAATACGTTAATAGTAGAGGACCTCAACACTCCACTATCAGAAATATACACAACTAATGAATCATCGAGCCTTACATCGGAAACCGGGGATGTACTGTATGGTGACTAACATAAAAAAAAAAAAAAAGAAATAGACAGAACACCCATGCAAAAAATCAACAAAGAAACAAGGGCTTTGAATGCCATATTCGACGTGTTGGACCTCATAGATATATATAGAACACTACACCCCAGAACCAAAGAATACTCATTCTATTCTAATGCCCGTGGAATATTCTCAAGAATAGACCATGTTCTGGGACACAAAACAGGAATCAACCGATACCAAAACACTGAAATTATTCCCTGCATATTCTCACACCACAATGCTTTGAAATTGGAACTCAACCACAAGGAAAAATTTGGGAGAAACTCAAACACTTGTGGACTAAGAACCATCCTGCTCAGGAATGATTCGATAAAATAGGAAATCAGAAATCAATTTAAACAATTTATGGAGAACAACGAGAATGAAAACACAATGGTCCAAAACCTATGGGATACTTCAAAGGCAGTCCTAAGGGGAAAATACATAGCCATCCAAGCCTCACTCAAAAGAATAGAAAAATCTAAAATGCAGTTTTTTATATTCTCACCTCAAGAAGCTGGAACAGCAACAGAGCGACAGGCCTAATCCATGCATGAGAAAGCAATTGATCAAGATTAGAGCAGAGATCAGTGAATTAGAAACCAGGAGTACAGTAGAGCAGATCAATAGAACTAGAAGCTGGTTCTTTGAGAGAATTAATAAAATTGACAGACCACTGGCAAGACTTATCCAAAAGAATAGAGAAAGGACCCAAATTAATAAAATTATAATAAAGCCACGTATTGCTTCAACAAGATCCTGGCTAATAGAATCCAACAGTACATTAAAAGGATTATCCATCATGAACAAGTGGGATTCATCCCTGGGATGCAAGGGTGGTTCAACACGCAAATCAATCAATGTCATAGATTTTATCCAGATAGAAAAATTCAAAAATCATATGTTTCTCTCAATAGATGCAGAAAAGCATTTGACAAAATACAGCATCCTTTCCTGATTAAAACCCTTCATCAGAGTGTAGGGATAGAGGGTACATTCCTAATCTCATAAAAACCATCTATGAAAAGCCTACAGCAAATATCATTCTCGATGGGGAAAAGCTGGAAGCCTTTCCCTTAAGATCAGGAACACGACAAGGATGCCCACTCTCGCCACTATTATTCAACATAGTACTAGAAGTCCTTGCAACAGCAATCAGACAACAAAAAGGGTTAAAACATATCCAAATCGGCAAAGAAGAAGTCAAAATGTCTCTCTTCGCAGATGACATGATACTCTATATGGGAAACCCAAAAGAATCCATTCCCAAATTATTAGAAGTTATAGAGCAATTCAGTAATGTGGCGGGATACAAAATCAATGCTCAGAAATCAGTTGCATTTCTATACACGAATAATGAGACTGAAGAAAGAGAAATTAGGGAATCCATCCATTTACAATAGCACCAAAAACCATATGTTACCTTGGAATTAACTTAACCAGAGACGTAAAGGACCTATATTCTAGAAACTATAAATCACTCTTGAAAGACATTGAAGAAGACACAAAAAGATGGAAAAATATTCCATGCTCATGGATTGGAAGAATTAACATAGTTAAAATGTCCATGCTACCCAGAGCAATCTACACTTTCAATGCTATCCCAATCAAAATACTGAGGACGTTTTTCAAAGAACTGGAACAAATAGTCCTTAAATTTGTATGGAACCAGAAAAGGCCCCGAATCGCCAAGGAACTGTTGAAAAGGAAAAACAAAGCTGGGGGTGTCATAATGCCGGATTTCAAGCTATACTACAAAGCTGTGATCACAAAGACAGCATGGTACTGGCACAAAAACAGACACATAGACCAATGGAACAAAATAGATAACCCAGAAATGGACCCTCGGCTCTTTGGCAACTAATCTTCGATAAAGCAGGAAAAAACATCCGGTGGAAAAAAGACAGTCTCTTCAATAAATGGTGCTGGGAAAATTGGACAGCTACATGCAAAAGAATGAAACTTGACCACTCTCTCACACCATACACAAA
>NW_024426774.1:82227813-82349827 GCF_017311325.1 Ursus maritimus
GATGGGGAAAAGCTGGAAGCCTTTCCCTTAAGATCAGGAACACGACAAGGATGCCCACTCTCGCCACTATTATTCAACATAGTACTAGAAGTCCTTGCAACAGCAATCAGACAACAAAAAGGGTTAAAACATATCCAAATCGGCAAAGAAGAAGTCAAACTGTCTCTCTTCGCAGATGACATGATACTCTATATGGAAAACCCAAAAGAATCCATTCCCAAATTATTAGAAGTTATAGAGCAATTCAGTAATGTGGCGGGATACAAAATCAATGCTCAGAAATCAGTTGCATTTCTATACACGAATAATGAGACTGAAGAAAGAGAAATTAGGGAATCCATCCATTTACAATAGCACCAAAAACCATATGTTACCTTGGAATTAACTTAACCAGAGACGTAAAGGACCTATATTCTAGAAACTATAAATCACTCTTGAAAGACATTGAAGAAGACACAAAAAGATGGAAAAATATTCCATGCTCATGGATTGGAAGAATTAACATAGTTAAAATGTCCATGCTACCCAGAGCAATCTACACTTTCAATGCTATCCCAATCAAAATACTGAGGACGTTTTTCAAAGAACTGGAACAAATAGTCCTTAAATTTGTATGGAACCAGAAAAGGCCCCGAATCGCCAAGGAACTGTTGAAAAGGAAAAACAAAGCTGGGGGTGTCATAATGCCGGATTTCAAGCTATACTACAAAGCTGTGATCACAAAGACAGCATGGTACTGGCACAAAAACAGACACATAGACCAATGGAACAAAATAGATAACCCAGAAATGGACCCTCGGCTCTTTGGCAACTAATCTTCGATAAAGCAGGAAAAAACATCCGGTGGAAAAAAGACAGTCTCTTCAATAAATGGTGCTGGGAAAATTGGACAGCTACATGCAAAAGAATGAAACTTGACCACTCTCTCACACCATACACAAAAATAAACTCCAAATGGATGAAAGACCTCGATGTGAGACAGGAATCCATCAAAATTCTAGAGGAGAACATAGGCAGCAACCTCTACGACATCGGCCAAAGCAACCTTTTTCATGACACATCCCCAAAGGCAAGAGAAACAAAAGATAAAATGAACTTGTGGGACTTCATCAAGATAAAAAGCTTCTGCACAGCCAAGGAAACAGTCAAAAAAACTAAGAGGCAGCCCACGGAATGGGAGAAGATATTTGCAAATGACACTACAGATAAAGGACTGGTATCCAAGATCTACAAAGAACTTCTCAAACTCAATACACGAGAAACAAATAAACAAATCAAAAAATGGGCAGAAGATATGAACAGACACTTTTCCAATGAAGACATACAAATGGCTAACAGACACATGAAAAAATGTTCAAAATCATTAGCCATCAGGGAAATTCAAATCAAAACCACACTAAGATACCACCTTACGCCAGTTAGAATGGCAAAAATTGACAAGGCAAGAAACAACAATTGTTGGAGAGGATGTGGAGAAAGGGGATCCCTCCTACATTGTTGGTGGGAATGAAAGTTGGTACAGCCACTCTGGAAAACAGTGTGGAGGTCCCTTAAAAAGTTAAAAATTGAGCTACCCTATGATCCAGCCATTGCACTACTGGGTATTTACCCCAAAGATACAGACGTAGTGAAGAGAAGGGCCATATGCACCCCAATGTTCATAGCAGCAATGTCCACAATAGCTAAATCGTGGAAGGAGCCGAGATGCCCTTCAACAGATGACTGGATTAAGAAGTTGTGGTCCATATATACAATGGAATATTACTCAGCTATCAGAAAGAACGAGTTCTCAACATTTGCTGCAACATGGACGGCACTGGAGGAGATAATGTTAAGTGAAATAAGTCAAGCAGAGAAAGACAATTATCATATGATTTCTCTCATCTATGGAACATAAGAACTAGGAAGATCGGTAGGGGAAGAAAGGGATAAAGAAAGGGGGGGTAATCAGAAGGGGGACTGAAGCATGAGAGACTATGGACTCTGAGAACAAACTGAGGGCTTCAGAGGGGAGGGGGGTGGGGGAATGGGATAGGCTGGTGATGGGTAGTAAGGAGGGCACGTATTGCATGTTGCACTGGGTGTTATACGCAACTAATGAATCATTGAACTTTGCATCCGAAACCAGGGATGTACTGTATGGTGACTAACATAATATAATAAAAAACATTAAAAAAATGACATTGTGGATAACTGGGGGAGCCAATCCTCAGAGACTGCAAAGTACACATTTAAATGAGTGATTTCTGTAAGATGGATTGATTTACTACTATAGTTCCCACAATTTTTCAGCTGCTGATCCCATTTAAAACACTGAACTGGCCAGAGCTTCAGCAGGAAGACATGGAGAACGGCCACCAGATGTATTATTACCTGGATCTTTTGTTATTCATATGGTTCTTTGATTCCAAAGGAAAATACTTGCAATGTAGAATTTTAATGACATTATTAAAAATATTCTTTTTCTCTTTGTAAAAAAAAAAAAGAATACCGTTTATATTCTACTGACACTTAAGTTTATATCTCTGGTCCCAAGTCTGCCTTCTGCCATGCCCATCATGCCAGATGGAGAATCATATATTTAATACTGTCCTCAACATATTTACTTGCACATTTAATAGACATCGAACTTAGAGTATCCCAAATGTAGCTGCCGATAGACCTATCCCACACACACTTTTCTCAGTTTTCCCTTTCACAATAAATGGTAACATCATCGACCGGATTTTTTAGCCCCCAAACCCAAGACTTATCCTCAATTTTGCTCTTTTTTTTTAAATGTTTTCTTTTTTAAAGAAAGTTTTCTTTTTTAAAGAGAGTGAGTGAGCACGAGCAGGGAGAGGAGCTGAGTGAGAGGGAGAAGCAGACCCCCCACGGAGCAGGGAGCCCAAAGCAGGGCTTGATCCCGGGACTCCTGAGCCAAAGGCAGACTCTTAACTGACTGGGCCTCCCAGGTGCCCCATTCTGTTCTTTTTCTAATTGTCTACATGCAGTCAATGGATGCAAATCCTGTCTGCCTTGATTTCCAGATGAGTTAGCATATTTGACCACTCTGCTCTGAACCCCCACCTTTGCTTACTGGGATTTCTACAACCTTTCTCCGTGTTCTCCCTGCTCCTGGCGACCTTCCATCAGTCAGTTCCCCAGAGTGGTGTTGGAACAATCTAAATCAGGGTATGTGAGGAAGCCCCTCAAAATCTGCAATGGCTTCTCAGTCTATCCAGGATTTAATTAGATTCTCGTCCTCTCTTCTCATCACACATGCTTCTTTGCAGATCCTCAGACGAACCAGGCTTGATCTGATCTCAGGGCATTTACATGTCCAGTTCCCTCTGCGTAGAGCTTTTTTCCTACAGATATGCACTCACTCTCTTTATTGAGGTCCTGTCTCCTGGTTCACCTTCTGTGGGGCTTCCCTAACTACCCTGCCCAAAATAGTCCCCTCTCCAAACAAACCCCCAATGCAATCTGCCCCCTTACCCTGCTTTAGTTTTCTTCACTGAATGGGTGCCTATCATTAGATGATATATTTGTTTGTTTATTGCCTGTCTCCTGCCCTGGAAAGTATATTCCATGAAGTCAGGGATTTTGTTTTGTTCATCCCTGTATTCCTTTTACCTAGAACAGGGTCCGGCACATAGTAGGTCTTCAACAAAATTTGTTGAAGAATCTGTGGATGTTCCAGGGTTAGTGATCTTTTTCCTAAAGAGCAGCTGCACTTTTAATCTCTGCTCGTCTGACAGGAAGTGCTGTCTTGTACTATTGCATACCCTTCTGTCTCCGTGCAGGAGCTCAGGGACGGGATCAAGCCTCCTGCTCTTCGCATGCTCTTACCTAGCACACTGTTCGGTACCCAGTAAGCGCTACATGTGTATGTGTTGATGTGGTAGCCACTCGGGTTTTCCTTTTGATGTCAGCATTTTAAAAAGAAGTTTCAGTACACTTAAACCAAAGTTGGGTCTCAAGAAACACACATGGAGTCCCAACGGGTAAATTGAAGACTCTTCTCACTACACTAGCTTTCTCTCTCTCCCAACAGACGAAGTGGTGAGAATCATGAGATTGAATTCCAGCAGGCTGGGCCTCTCCACCTTGGGCTGCAGACTAGTCATTCTCAAAGTGGGATCCGCAGACCCCTTAGGTGGGTCTAAGCGATCAAAGCTAGTTTCATAATAATACTAAGTTGTATTTGCCTTTGCACTGTGTTGACATTTATATTTACGTTGCAAAAGCAATGGTGGGTCCAAACTGCTGACGGACAAGTCACAGCAGTGGCACCCAGGGGCACTAGAGGTCACTGGGGAAAACATTTGTGGGATGGATTTACAAGCTCAAGCAGCAGCTTTTCCTTCAGAGGACAGTTTTTATTCAGTAGGACGACTAATAAATGAGTTATTCAAAATAAGGTGTCTGTTGTTGTCTCAACAACAAAGTGAGCCCGTCATTTCATGAAGAACAAGGGATAATATGTGTTGCCAAAAATAACATTCAAGCTCTTCGTTGAAAGAAATTTGGAAAACGTGGATATCTTTCCAGTACTTCAAGACTTTTCTGAAGAGATGAGTGGTTGTATTAAAAAAAAAAAATGGGACTTTGGCTCTTGTAAAATGAAATGAATCAATGTGTAGAAGATCTGTCTGCAGAACTGAGGGAGCCAGTAGTTTCCAAATGAGCAGTGTGGATGCTACCAGGCCAGGCCAGGCGGAAAGTCCTATTCAAAATGCAAGACACACCCATGATTTTAATCAGAGAATGTGCATAATTCATTGAAATAGGTTCAGATTCCACACTGTAACTAACATTTTAAAAAGTACCACATATTGGGGGCGCCTGGGTGGCACAGCGGTTAAGCGTCTGCCTTCGGCTCACGGCGTGATCCCGGCGTTATGGGATCGAGCCCCACATCAGGCTCCTCCGCTATGAGCCTGCTTCTTCCTCTCCCACTCCCCCTGCTTGTGTTCCCTCTCTCGCTGGCTGTCTCTATCTCTGTCGAATGAATAAATAAAATCTTAAAAAAAAAAAAGTACCACATATTGAGTTTTGGTGTAGTACCAAAGAAGAATAGCCACAAGTACTTTAAGAGACTATTAAAACGCTCCTCTTCTTCCCAACAGCACGATTTTGTAAGCCTGGGTTATATTAATCTACTTCAACCAAAATTACCTATTGAACCACTTTGAATGCAGGAGCAGAGATGGGAACATAGCTATTAAAAGAGATTTGCCAAAATATAACCACGCTATTCTTTTAACTTCCTTATTTTAAGGAATGTTATTTTCACAAAAATGTGTCTTTTATGTGATCTTGTGACAGATTTATTCTTTCTAAAAATGAACAATATATACTTTGAACGGCTCCCAGTTGTAATTTCTTTTTTTTTTTTTTTAATATTTTATTTATTTACTCGACAGAGATAGAGACAGCCAGCGAGAGAGGGAACACAAGCAGGGGGAGTGGGAGAGGAAGAAGCAGGCTCATAGCGGAGGAGCCTGATGTGGGGCTCGATCCTATAATGCCAGGATCACGCCCTGAGCCGAAGGCAGACGCTTAACCGCTGTGCCACCCAGGCGCCCCCCAGTTGTAATTTCTAATATGGCAGACATGGACAGATGCACTCCACATATATGCCAACTCTTTGGAGTCCTCAATAAGTTTTGAAAGAGGAAGAGGTTCCTGAGACCAAGGAGTTTGAATACTGCTATGGGGGGTGCTCGGAGAGTGGGAGCAGGAAACGAATGAGCTATGCGTCCCTCTCCCCTGCGGATGATGAGTGGCAGAAGGCCTGCTAATTTGAATGGGAGTAACTATGGAAAAGGAACGAGCCCCTGGAAGAGTTATACATTTTCTGAGGGGTCCAAGAAAGACTGGTGTTCTGAGTTGAAATAAGGTTGTTACAGTCCGAGGGGCCCCATTTCCCTTTGAGTACTTCAGGCTACTGACACAGTATAAATGCCCATACACAAGACCCTAACTGTGCAGGAGGCAAGGAATGTTCCTCCTGATAGCCCGTGTCCTTCTCTTCTCTCTCCCCTGCTTATTAAGTGCGCTTGCCTCTTTGTGTTTCACATACACTGTGTTTTACTCAATTTCACTTCCTAGAAGCTTCTGGAGTTCTTTGTGGTCCTGTGGTTTCCTCTCCCATTGGAAGGTGGGCTTCTGCAGGGCAGGCAAAATGCCTGTCCAGCTGGATCCAGGCAGTGGCACCCCCAGCATCCAGTTTGGTACACAGCAGGTCTTCAGAATATGTTTGCCGACTGAATGAATAAACATAGAGTTGTAACGCTATTTAGGATGAAGATGAAATTGTTAGGTGGGTTTGCTACTTAATACCGTATTCTGCGTGTCCTTTCCAAGCACGAAGGGGCAGCTGCTTTGGGAAACACAGAGCCTGGTTTCTTTCTTTTCTTTTCTTTTCTTTCTTTCTTTCTTTCTTTCTTTCTTTCTTTCTTTCTTTCTTTCTTTCTTTTTTTTCTTTCTTCTTTTTCTTTCTTTCTTTTCTTTCTTTCTTTCCTTCAGATTTTATTTATTTGTCAGAGAGAGGGAGAGAGAGAGAGTGCACAAGCAGAGGGAGTGGCAGGCAGAGGGAGAAGAAGGCTCCCTGCTGAGCAAGGAGCACAATGTAGGGCTCAATGTGGGGCTCGATGTGGGGCTCAATCCCAGGACTCTGGGATCATGACTGGAGCCAAAGGCAGACGCTTAACCGACTGAGCCACCCAGGGGCCCCTGGATCCTGGTCTTCCACAGGCCATGACATTGCTGGGAGTTGCAATGTCTGAGGGTTAGGAGCGCAGCTGCTTGTCCAGGCTCTGTCCCTAACTAGCTGGGAGCCTTCAGGTCTTGCCTTTCATCGGGTAAAGACAGAACATGTTCTCTGGATACAGAAACAATCACACGGACATGGATTTTTTTAATTTAATTTAATTTTATTTTATTTTTTAATGTTTTTTATTATATTATATATTATGTTAGTCACCGTACAGTACATCCCTGGTTTCTGATGTAAAGGTCGATGATTCATTAGTTGCGTATAACACCCAGTGCACCATGCAATACGTGCCCTCCTTACTACCCATCATCAGCCTATCCCATTCCCCCACCCCCCTCCCCTCTGAGGCCCTCAGTTTGTTTCTCATAGTCCATAGTCTCTCATATTTCATTCCCCCTTCTGATTACCCCCCTTTCTTTATACCTTTCTTCTCCTACTGATCTTCCTAGTTCTTATGTTCCATAGATGAGAGAAATCATATGATAATTGTCTTTCGAACATTGGGGTGCATATGGCCCTTCTCTTCACTACGTCTGTATCTTTGGGGTAAATACCCAGTAGTGCAATGGCTGGGTCATAGGGTAGCTCAATTTTTAACTTTTTAAGGGACCTCCACACTGTTTTCCAAAGTGGCTGTACCAACTTGCATTCCCACCAACAATGGACACGGATTTTTGACATCTCTCTTCTCTGAAGTGCTAAAGCCCTCACAAGGGCCTTTATTTCAGTGCTGAGAGTCATAATGAATTGAAAGTATCTAGTTGGGCCTGCATTCTCTAAGCAATAAATGAGACTTGTTAAGAAGCAAAACAAGATACAGTGAGTGACCGAGAAACTAATACATCTCCCCTTGACTTCAGCCATTGCGACTCATGCCTTCAGTTGATACCTTTTTATTGATCCTCACGTGCACGGGGGCCAGGACTGCTGTAGGGCCTGCCATGCTCACAGGGTGACCAGATCCTGCAAGGTGCTCACGCCTTCTGGACCTCAGTCTCCTTGTTTCTAGAATGCAAAGTTAGAAAAGATGTTCTTCCGGAACATTTTCAGGTTGAAACATCTGTGATTTTAGTCAGCCATGGAAACATTTCCTGCTTTTTTTTTTTTTATATAGCTATCAAAATCTCGGGTGATGGAATTTAAAATATTTTGAGATTTAACCAGAGTTAAGCCCAGCAAAACTTTCTTCCTCAGAAGACGAATAATGAGATACTTCAGTAATAGGGGGAAGAAGAGCAAATGTCTCTGGAAGTTTGAAAACCGGTATCTGTGCATGATTCTCTCTCCCTTAGCATTAAGCCATGTCGAGGTAGGCACACATCAAATCCCCTCTGCTTATCATGGAAACTCTTCCCTTTCTTTACATTCGGCTTCATTTGAGGGACTGATTAATTTTCCATGCTTGTAATTCCCTGGCTTAGCTTCATGTGATGATTTGACTGCTAAAGACCTATTATAAATCCAATTATTTTTTTACAAGTCCTACTATTATATGAGCAGCTGGGATGCCATGGATGGGGCTGCTCATTAGTTCTGATGGCAAAGCAAAGGAGAGCTCCCTGTGTTCTTCCGGGCCCTTTCTTCCCTCTTCCTACTTTTCCTTTGCCGTATTCTAACCTTCTTTCCATGGTTGATAAAATCCAAGATCAAAATGTTTTTGAAATAACATAGCAAAGGGCTCCTGTCTTGACAGATCCCAGGAAAGAATCTAGTTTCAAAGGCTGAGTTCATCACCACCTTAAAAAGAAAAGAAGTTTAATACAAGAAACGTTGGTTCCCAGGGTTCAACTTGAGTCTGTTAGCGAAAGTAGCTGAGCTTTCAAGGTCTCAGGAGGGAGAGGGCTTCATAGACCTGGACTACGTCACTCTGTATTTTGAAAGCAGGATGCATACCGCTGAGGTCGGTATGGAAACTTTCTCTTCTTGGAAAAGAGCTAAAAAAACTTCTCTTTTGAAAGAATGTGTGATCCTCTTGAGGCCCTAATCCCTTAGTTCAACACCAACATTTCTTTCCTGTGTTTATTTTCTTTTCTACCCCTTCATTTAGATTGTAAAATCAGCTATTGAAGGACATGGACCGTGTACTATCCATCTTTGTGTCTCCTGTTCTTAGCCTGGTACGTGGTATGTAGAAAGCTCTTACAGAGTGCTGAAGAGTTGTGTTGGCCCTGTTTTCCGATATGGTGGTCCTTATCATGCTAAAAGAGAATGCACATTTTTACAGCGTGAAATTCAGGCACATTGAAACTCCCCCTGATGATTTCTAGGTATTAACTAAAGAGCAAATGCAACTCACCCAGACCACTGGAGTGTGGAGAATTTAGCTAGCCTGACAAGTCATGTAGCTGTGTTAGAACAACAGAGCAATAATTGGAGGAGCCCAATGTTGGAAGCACTGCTTTTCATGGAAGTCTTTCTTCTTCATTTACCAAAGATTTATTGAACACCTATTGTGTGCCGGGCACCTGCTGTGTTCCAAGGATGTAAAGTGAAGTAAGGCAAGGCTCTTCCCCACCAAAGTGAGGGTGATAAATTGGGTTTGAAGACTTAAGGTGGGGGGAAAAGAATGTCCAGTTCAATTTGAAATTCGGATGAACTAGGAATAATTTTCTAGAATATTTGCAGTATGGTATGTCTCATGCAATAAGTAGGACATACTTACATTAAACCATTATTCCTAATTCACCTAAAATTCAAATTGAACTGGGAATCTTGTAGGTTATTCCTGGGCATCCTGCAGTACCCGCTGAAATGGTTGTATGGACAGAATGTTGTCTGAGTTCAGGGGAGAGATTCTAATTCTGCCCGAATGAGCAAGGAAAATTTCTCAGTGATATTTGAATAGTAGGTATGAACTCATTTAATCTCCCTTAATAATTACTATGCTCTCATTTTTCAGAAGAGGAAATTGAGGGTCAGAGGGTAAGTAACGTGCTCAAGTTCACTTCGCTAGTAAGGTGTGCTGGGATGGGAGCCCGGGGGGGGGGTCCGAGTTCTTCATCACTTCATGCACTTTACCACTATGCTGTATTTCTGTTGCTGTTCCTAATAATCCACCATAATCGTCTATTTATGTTATTTGCTATTCAAAATATTTTCACATCTGTGAGCTCAAATCTTTCCTGTGACACATAGAGGGGCTGAGAAAATCAATAATAAATCCCCTTGCCTTCAGTCAATGAGATTTTATAGCCACTCAACAATATTTCTTGAGCAGTGTATGCCTCACAGCAATGTTGTGAGATTTGTGGGGTATTGTTTTTTCCCTTGTATAAGTTGGGACAGAGAGATTAGGTAAATCAGCTTCAATAACAAATCTGTCATCTGAACCAGGTCTGGCACCCCTAGACCAAGTCCCAAGCCTGTGACAGAAACCAGCCCATGATGGGTCCCGGTTTTTCATCCAGTAAAGTAAGGACAGATGGAAACAAATCCAAAGTATGATGGCGATCTTAACATTCATGTAAAGTGTAGAACTGCCTTGCTTTTTTAAATTAAGGTTTTATTAACTTGTGTGAGAGAGAGAGCACGAACACGAGTGAGGAGGGGTCGGGGGGTGGGGAGAAACAGTCTGAAACAGACTCTGCACTGAGCATGGAGCCCGACGCAGAGCTCAATCCCACAACCCCCAGACCGTGACCTGAGCTGAAACCAAGAGTTGGATGCTTAACCGACTGAGCCATGCAGGCACCCCAGAACTGCCTTGCTTTTAGGTCTTTAAAAACAAAATGAGCTTCCCGTTGGGAGAAAGCAAGGTCTGGCGTGTGGACATAGCCCTTGAGTAGCCATCAGACTTCCCTGTGAGGACTGCTGAAACATGGATTGCTGGGCCCCACCTCGAGAGTTTCTGATCCAGCAGGCATGGGGCGGCCCTGAGAATTTGCCTTTTGAACAACTGCCCAGGTGTGCAGATGTTGCTGGCCCATGGACCGTGGCGTGAGTGAGAACCACGGGCACTGGGAGGTGAATCTGTGAAGTCAGACAGTCCTGGGTCTGAGTCCCAGCCCCTAGCCACTTGAACTTGGCCGAGGTTTGTAGCCGGATTGAATCTCCATTACTTCATCTATAAAATAAGGCTTTTGGAGCACCTGTCACATTGCCGGCTTTTCCCCAACTCTGGAAGAATTCACCTGGCACCTACTGATGTGTCCCGTGTCATGTTTCAGGTGGGGACAGCTGCCTCCCAGAGATCTCAGGGGGGCTTCTCCCTCTGGGAGGTCGGGCAGGCCCCTCAGGAGGAGGCTAGCCCATCTCTTGTGCAGCAAGCTTCCACCCCGGGGCATCACGTCTTTTCCACGGGCTGCTAGCATAGCTCCCCCTGGAGTCTGGCCTCTTACTTGATCATTTGTTGAAATAAGATACGGAGATATGTATTTTTTCATTGCAATAACACGCTGCTTTCACTAGGCAGGCGAGCTACGGAAAACTGCCTTTGAGATTCCTCTTCCTACTCTGAGTCATTTTGCAAAATAAGGGGTTCAGAGAAATTAAAAAATGTGTCTAACGGTCATAAGGCCTGGTTAAGATGATCGCTGGATGCTTGCATTTATGGACTCATAAAATCATTCAAAACAGCGCTCGAGGGGTGCCTGGGTGGCTCCGTGGGTTAAACACCTGCCTTTGGCTTGGGTCATGATCCTAGGATCCTGGGATTGAGCCCCGCATAGGGCTCCCTGCAGCCATGAGAACACGCCTCCCAGACCTCCCACTGCAGGAGGGACTGACCGAGGGCCCAGCCGTAGCACTCCCAGTTCTAGGTCACTGCTGCTCAGATGCCATGCCGCCCAGCACTCTTCCTGCCCATGACGGAGCGTGGCAGGGGTATGGAGCCCGTTCCCTTCTTGGGAGCCACAGTGCTTAGCTGACGGCCTATTTTGCCTCAGGGACACCCTGACACTCTGGTCAAACCTTTAGAGTATATAGCCGCCTAGGATCCTTCATCCTGTGCTTGCCCTCCTTCACATAGGCTCTGTAGGGTCCAGCTGCAGAAATGGCCCCGTTGACCCCACCTCTTTACATGCTTGTTTGGGCTTTCTACACTGTGCCCTAGATAATCCGTGTGATTGTGCGTAAAAGATCTGTTTGAATAAAATATGCAGAAGGGGGTGATACCTGGCTTCTGAGATTAGGTTATAATGAGACTGTATTTGGGGTTTGCTCTCTCTCTGTGTGTCTTTACTGTCAACATTCCTGTAGAGGTCTTTTAGTGCCTTGTGTATGCATGTCCGTGCACGTACTCAGGAGGAGAACTGGCGGGTACAGCGTGTGCTTAAGCAGCTTTAGTCAATACTGCAAACCAAACGCTTCCCCAGAGCGCTGTACCAGTTTACCTTCCCACCACTGGTGTGAGCATTCCCGTCGCACAAGATCCTTGCCAACGCTCAGTGTTGTTAGTATTTTAGCAATTCGGATTCAAATTACAGTTTTAGTATGTGTTTTTCTCCTACTACCAAAAAAAGCCACATCTTCATCAGTGTTTTGGTCTCCTAGCTATACTCTTTTATGAATTGCCTATTCCAATCTTTTGTCCAGTTTCCTGTTGGATTGTCTGAGTTTTTCTATTTGATTTGTAGGAATTCTTGGTGTGTTCTGCATATGAGTCCATCTTTAGTGCTCAGCATTGCAAATATCTTCTCCCATACTGTGATTTAAATTTTTATTCTATTAATATTGTCTTTTGGTAAACAGATTTCTTTTTCTTAATTTTATTTTGGTCATTCTAATAGATATGTGGCAGTATCCCATTGGAGTTTTATTTATTTATTTATTCTCTATACCTGATATGGGGCTTGAACTCAAGACCCCATGGTAAGAGTGGCATGCTCCATCGACTGAGCCAGCCGGGTGCCCAATAAACAGAGATTTCTAATTTTGATGTAACCGATTAATCAATATCTTTTTTATGTGTCTGTGTAAGAAATTTTGCCTACTCCAGGTCATGAAGATGTTCTAAATTATCTAGATTAAATTATCTAAATTAGCTAGAAGCTCCAATGTTTTAGCTTTTGCATTTAGATCTACAACCTACCTGAATTTGATCTTTGTGTATGATGTGAATAAAGAATTCGATATAATTATTTTCCATTCAGATGCGTAATTGATCTAGCATTATATAAAAATATCATGATTTATGCAGTGCTTTGGAGAAACATCTTTGTCATAAATGAAGTGTGAATATACATTTGTGGACCCTCTATTCCATTACATTCATCTGTCGCATTGATAGATACCAGCCTATCTTTGCACCAATACCATGCTACTTAGTCGTAGAAAGCATAGTAAGTCTTGATATCAGGAAATGTAAGTCCTCCAATTTTGTTCTTCTTTTCCAATGGTGTGTAGGGTATTGCTGGCCCTTTGAATTGCATGTATATTTTAGAATCAATTTGTTAATATTCTAAAAAACAAACAAACTCCTGAGATTTTGAGTGGGATTTCATGGAATCTATTAATCAGTTTGGGGTGAAATGAAATCTGTCTGTGAACATGACATAGACTTCCATTGATTTAGTTATTCTTTAATTTTTATCAATAATATTGTATGTTTTTCTGTGTGTTGAAGGACAATCTGCATGGATCTTCTTTAAAAGATTTTATTTATTTATTTTAGAGAGAGAGAGAGAGCGAGTTGGGGGGAGGAGCCGAGGGAGAGGGAGAGAGAATCTCAAGCAAACTCCATGCTGAGCACAGAGTCCGGGCTCGATCCCACACTCTGAGATCATAACCTGAGCTAAAACCAAGAGTTGGATGCTTAACCAACTGAGCCACCCAGGCACCCCAATCCTCGTGAATCTTTCATGTTTCTGCATGTCTTATAAACATAAGCACTTTGTTCTGGACTATCTTTTAAAGGGTGTTTATAGAGTAAATAGCCTTCAAAGATTTGGATAATGTCTTCCAAGAAGATAGGGGTTAGTTTAATGACTGTTCAGTAAGATAAAGGTGTTATTTCTCTCTGAGGCAAAGGTCAGGAATGCTTCCTACCCATTATAAGAGATGTGAGCTCCCTAAACTCAGCGTTTCTGTCCTATAGTGCAACCTCCTTCATGTGCAGGCATCACCTGGAATTCTTTATATTGCCCTGTGGGCAAGCCCCCATGGCTTGGGGAGCTGGCTAGATGCTGATGCGCTGGCTACTGCATTGCTCTGAGTATTACACTGCCCTTTGTCTCTGATCCAGGAGTCTTATGTCTTCTGCCAACATCCATGCACCTGTAACAGACTAACTCGGGTAGCAAGTTGGGTGAACTCTCAGACCCCTTGACACTGTGTAGATGTTCTGTACATCTCTTACTAGATTTATTCCTAGGTACTTGATGTTTTTGATATTATTGTAAATTTTATAACTTTAAAAATTTCATTCTCTCATTGACTGATGCTGATTATGATCAGTGTTTTCTCCTTTATTCTAGGAATGTGGTGAGTTACAGTGATTTATTTTCAGGTGCTAAAGCAACCTGACTTTCCATGAAAAATCTAACTTGGTTATGATCTTTTTTATTTACTGTTGGGCTATATATATTTTTTAATATTCTGATTAAGGTCTTTTCCATAGTTTGTGATTTTTCTCCCAGTCTTTATCTTTTTGTGGCTCATCTCAGATATGTTTCTTCTGAGTTATCTTTGAGTTGTTTAGCATTGTTTTTAATTGTGTTTAATCTGATGTTAAACCCATCTGTGGGTTCAGATAACTTTTTAGTTCTAGGACTTTGTAAATTATTTTATTATTTCTAGATTTTTGCTGAAATTCACTACTTTTTATTTAATTTCTTAAAAACCTTAAATTTCTTGTAGCAATTTAAAGTCTGAGCCTGATAAATTGCAATATCTAGATCTCTTCAGAGTCTCTTTTGGTGTTTGCTTTTTCCTCTTAGTTTTCAGTAAGTATCTATGTTTTTCTGTCCCTGTTTATTTTTATATACATACCAGATATTTCCCTATGTGTAATTATAGTTAAATTTGGGCTCCATGCAATGGTATTGTCCTCAAGAGAGAATTTACTTTTGCTTTACGGGGGATGAGTCCCTTAATACAATCAAAGATTGAGCTGATTTGAAGCTGGGCCTCGTTCTTTGTGAGGGTAACCTATTTCTGGCACCCCTGGCTCTAAGATGTAGCTCTTCCTATGTCCATACTGGGATGCTTAGGTACTTACTCAGCCCTCTTGATTTCACGGGACTCTGGACCTCTGTTGTTCCAACCATCCCCCTACCTTGGTTCTAGCCCCAGCTAGCTTTTCAACTGCTGCTCTGTAAGCTGAAGATGTGGCCCTCAGTCTGCTTTTAGCTGGAAAATGTCTCAAGAAGAAAAAGTTAGATCAAATGTCACACTCATGTTCCCGAGCTTCTCATGTCCCTAGGATCTTCACAGGTGTTTATTATATTTTGTTCTGTTTTCCTAGTTATGAACATGAAGGGCTTGCTCTAAAATAATTCACTCCACCAATATCAGTACCATACATTATCTCTTGAATAAAAGCACAAATAAAAGGTGACTTTTCTTTAAGACTCATGTTACTTTTCAATAGTGTAAGATTGACAGTCTTTTTTTTTTAATTTTACATATTTATTTGACAGAGAGAGAGAGAGAGCACAAGCAGGCAGAGGAGAGGGAGAAGCAGGCTCCCTGCTCAGCAAGGAGCCGGATGGGGAACTCGATTCCAGGACCCCGGGATCATGACCTGAGCCGAAGGCAGATGCTTAACCAACTGAGCCACCCAGGTGCCCCAAGACTGACAGTCTTAAGAAAAGATAGATTGGAGTCTTATAACTTCTATTTTCACCATGGGTAATGCATATTCTAAGCAATGAGAAAAATACTATCCATTAGCAGACTATTATCAAAGAATGGACACCATTTGTGGCTTTCAAGCATAATAATTAGTGATTTTTGAACTATTAAATGGGCAATAACAAGTTGATATTAAGTACTCTACTCATTATTTACTCTTTGCTTTTGTAGACTAATTTTTACTTCTCAAAATGTACCCTGCAACAGTTGGAGTACAAATCAAAACAAATCTAAAAATACTCCTGTGAAAAATGAATCATATACCAGCTGGCTGCTATGTTTTTGTTGACAAGAACGTGGTGGTATGTATTGTGGTTTTATTTTCTAAAAAAGATGTGCCTTTTTCAATATAAAAATAATGTCACTAAACAGCAACTTCAAAGAATAAACTTTTAGTTGCTTTTAGCATAATTTAAGGTTTACGTTTGCCCGTATGCTTTCACCTGTCCCACCTTATAGAGTCCTGCCTGAATCTTGCATTTATGGGATGGTCCTAGTGTTACACATTGAGACTATGGCCTCAACCAGCAATCTTGGATTCCCAGGCATTATGTTTTCCCTACTGAGCTAATAGGCTCAGCTCATGTAAAGCCAGATGCCTTTATGTCATAAGTAAGGATTGAAATGTTATTAAGATAAATCATTTCTGATGGATGATGCAAAAATGTAACTCCAAGTTGTTTATTTGTAAAGGACCAGCTATCTTGAATCAAGGTATGAGCCTGAATTACTTTTTGGGCATGTACAGTTTCCTTAACAGAATGAACTTCAGTAAAAGGGGAAACCTGAGCTTAATTTATACTTTGATGAGTCAAACATGTTGACCTTCAAGTGATGTAAAACCCATCGCTGGTTTGGAGGGAGACAAATCATGTCACTTGTAGCAAACTGACGATCAGTGGTGATTCCAAAATGCAAGTCAATGTAAAAATTCTTAATATTTAAATATAAAAGCCCTGGGGCGCCTGGGTGGCACAGCGGTTAAGCGTCTGCCTTCGGCTCAGGGCGTGATCCCAGCGTTATGGGCTAAGAGCCTGCTTCTTCCTCTCCCACTCCCCCTGCTTGTGTTCCCTCTCTCGCTGGCTGTCTCTCTCTCTGTCGAATAAATAAATAAAATCTTTAAAAAAAATAAATATAAAAGCCCTTTTGAATTCCACAGATAAAGCATTTGCTTAATAATTGGAACTGCGCTGTCAGATGCTAGCTAATTGTCACACGCGAATGGCTTTTGGGCGTGAATGATGGGGCAGGTCAGGGTTGGGATGGGCTGCGGGTGTAAACCTCACACTGGATTTCAAATACTGAGTTAAAAAATATAGAAAATATTTCATTATACATTTTTAAAGTTTACTTATTTAAATAATTTCTACACCCAATATGGGACTCGAACTCACAACCTGAGAATAAGAGCCACATGTTCCTCTGACTGAGCCAGCCAGGCGTCCCTCATTATATATTTTTAATATTGATTGTACATTGGAGTAATATTGTGTATACATTGGGCTAAATACAAAATATCATTAAAGATAATTCTTCCTAGTCCTTCATCCTTTTACTAGACAATTTCAAAGCCTACATGTGGCTTTAAATTTTACTAGAAAATTTTAAAGCCTACATGTGGCTCACATTATATTTTCTACTGGGTAACTCTGCTCTAGAAGCTTAAAAAGTTTTAGAGAACATTCAGGAATGTAAAAATAAATTTGTCCACTTCCAACATTTTTAAAAATGAAATGTCACTAAGCACAGAAGCCTCCCTCTACCGAAGGAACCCAGCCCTGCCAACAACTCGAGTCCACTGAGACCTACTTTGGATTTCTGACCTCTAGGACTGTAAGATAATAAATTTGTGTTGTTTTAAGCCACTAAGCAGGCGATAATTTGTCACAGAGCACCAGAACACTAATAAAAATATGGGGAGGAAACTGAGCTCTGGAAAGTGAAGGAAATATAACCAGATCATAGGTTCTCCAGCTAAGCCCCACGGCTCAGATGTCAGCTCCTGATTCCAAGAGCAGCACCACCCCCCGAAGGAGTGTGATCTAAAGTCACTCTGTTCCTTCACTGCAGTGAGGAAAGCTCCCTCAGAGTAGAAGCAATCAAACCTCAGAGTAGCAATTGGTTTTGAACCTTAAGACTTTCTCATTTCCATTAAAAGTATTTTTGTAATAATGCACGTAGGAAAGGTATCTTTCCTTCAGTCAGTAGGCAAGAGGGGAGTGAGGCTTGACAGAGAGATGAATTTTAATATTAAATGATTTATGCATTCATGACTATGACCTCAGCAATGAAGGTCATGTGGCAAAATGTTCTAGAAGAATTGATTCAAAGTTTGCTGAAAACTATCGCGGCCCCATTACGCAGACTTCATGCCGCAGTCTTGTAACTTCATGAGACACAGAGAGGGTAAGAAGGGGCTCTCAAAGTGTTAGTGCTGCCTTAGGGCAACCACATGCAGTCGAATGTCCATGCAGGTGGGATGGTACTAGACAGCTTGGGGTCATAGACTTCCTCCCACAGCCGGGGAACCAACTCAGCAACTGTAAACCGGTGGTAATTGCAGGCTGAAGGGCATCTTTGCTTCTTTCTTATCCTCTCCCTTTTTTCCCTGTGTGTCCTGCCTTTCTTCCCCCTACATTATATTCTTTTCTGTCTTCACATCCTGTTTAAGGCGATCTCATCCGTCCCGGTGGCCAGTCCTGTCCTGATGTCTCTGGAAGCCCCTGCTGGCCTGCTGGACTGGCCCTTCATGCTGCACATATTCCAAACTTAATATCCCAGACTCAGTGGGGTCTAGTTACCCCACATTTTCCCCTCTCTCGTGTGTCTTAGCTCAGGCAAGGGCACCCCTAGGCCAGCAGTCACTTGGGTCAGATTCTGGGGGGTCCCCAACTCCTCTCTCGCCTCTCCCCTGGGCCACTGCATCTATCCCTTTGCCACCAGCCGTGTATGTCCAGCCCCTCCTCCAAGGAGTTATTTTTTGCGACCTTTGAAGCCCCCTGGTGGGGGTGTGCCAGGCCAGCGGTTTGCGACTGGGCGTGGCCTCTCTGCTCCACATCCGGTTTCCACTTCCCGTTTCCTGGCTGTGAAGACGCACGGCCGCTATCAGGTTGTTCCTTACTCATGCTTGCATTTTTCCCCCCAGAGAATGATTGCCAAGTTTCTTTCTACTGATCTTTAAGACTCATCCCCACTTTACCCACAGCCCTCCGGCTGTCAGCTCTGCCCTTTGACCTGGCTCTGCAGACGACCGCTGCCCCTCTTGCCGCTGCCCTCCAGTCTGCCTAAAATCATTTGCTGCCCCTGCAGGCCTGGTGTGTTCCACTTGCTGCAGGATCTGGGGACTGTGACAGCATCTGTCACGTGGGGGTTGCTCAGTGGGGAGATAAGCCAGTCATCTGCACCCCAACGTAGTAGGGGATTTATCACTAAAAGAACAGAGAGCATGCACACAAGTGCCTTCAATACTTGTCCTCGTCATTAAATCCCTCTAGAAACTAGGAACAGATGAATAGCTGAATATATATGAATATATATGCTATTATATATATAATATCACTATACACACACACGCACACACACACACACACACACACACATATCAGTTCAACCTGCATTCAAATGTCAAAAAGTTGAAGAGAAAATAATAGGAACCAAATTATTACTTACTAATCATTATTCATAAGGTCATCTAACAAAGAAATATTTCCTTGGAAAGATTTGCCTTTTCATTGTAAAGTTTAAAAAAGATATTATGGAAATGCGCAGACATACACAAAAGAGGAGGAAAGAGTATAATGAATCCCTGTCCACCCATCACCTTGCCTCAACAACTGCTGATAGTTTGCTGATTTTTCTTTTAACCTGGAACATTTTAAAGCAAGTCCCAGATATTATAGAATTTCACCTGTAAATATTTCCGAATGTATCTCTAATGCCCGTGGACTTTTTTCTTCACATAGTTAGAATACACCCAACAAAATCAACGATAATTCCTTGATACATGCCTATCCTATGTAATACCTAGTCCCATGTTCAGCCTGTCCTGGTTGTGTCAAAAGTATCCACTTAGAGTAAGTTTGTTTCACTTAGGATTAAAACAAGGTCTACACACTGCATTTGGTTGACATTTCTCTAGAAGTATCTTTCTCTTTTTTGTAACATTTTGAAATAAAATCAGATAAAAGAAAGTTACAAGAATAGTACAAGGAGTACCTGGTCCCTTTCATCTAGATTCATAATGTTAAATATTTTGCTACATTTTCACTGTCGGTCTTTGTGTTGGTTCTATTTTTCTGAATCATTTGAAAGTGAATTGTCTTTTTTACCTCTAAATACTTGAGTATATTTCCAAAGAATAAGGGCTTTATCTTAAACAACCATAGTACAGTTATCAAAATCAAAATCACAAATTTTAACATCATACGATACTATAACTTAATTCACAGCCCACATTCAAATTCTGTCAATTGCCCAATAAGGTCCTTTACAGATTGTACTTTTCCCAGTTCAGAGTCCAGTCCAGAATTACCCATTCAGAAGACGCTTTAGTTTTCTTTAATCTGGAATAAACTTTCTTTGTGTTTCTTGACTTTGACATTGCTTTAGCATACAAGACAGTTCTTTAGTGGAATACCCACAATTTGGATTTGTGTGATACATTCATATAATTAGATTTAGGTTATACATTTTTTGGCAAGAATACTCCAGAAGCAATGTTGTGACCTTCTCAGAGCATCTTACCAGCAGCATCTGATACCAGCTTGTCCCACTATTAGTGCTAGATTTGATCACATGGTGATTGTGGCATCTGCCAGTTTTGGTATTTTTTTCCCACTATCAAGTTCTTATTTTTGGAATTCATAAGTGATTTCTGGGGAGACACTTTGAGATTATGTCAATATGTGGTTTCTCATTAAACTTTCATCTGATAGTTTTAGGATCTATTGATGATTTTCTAACCCCATTACTTCTTCCTTATTTACTAGTTAGCTTTCTGTTGTAAGGACAAGATTTTCCATTCCCATTCTCTCTCTCTTTCTCTCTTTCTTGTCTCTCTGTCTCTCCATCTCTCTCTCTCTCTCTGCATATATGTACACACACATATTTATCAATGTGTACTCACAGAGTGTGATTTTGTTCAGGGGAGCATAACCTGTTACACTTACTATTCATTTTGATGTTCACCTTGTCCCTGGTCTGGCCAGTGGGAATCTCTCCAACTTGGTTCCTGTGTCTTAGGCCACATCCACATCCTTCTTGAGCACTATTTTACTCTCTGGCACAGAATATTCTAGGATCATCTTGTATTTCCTCTGCCCCAAGCTTGCATTTGGCCCTTTCTCCAAGGAATTCTGCTAAGGACTTAATTTTAACAGCCATTTTTAAAGTAACAGATCACTCATCTAAACCTTTTCAAACTGGTATTATTTTAAAATTGAGCAAGAGCATCCATTTCAAACAAAACGCTTGAGTTAGAAAATAAGTTGAGCAAGCATCCTTCAGTTTAACAATATTTGTTCCTTGATAATATGTAGAATATAATTTAAAAAAAAAACTCCAGGGATAAGCTTGATAGCTTTTATAATATAAATAATCCTGAGTGACTTTGCAACCTTTGAATTCCTGCTTCACTTTCCAAAATAAATGGGCACTCAGTTGCCTGATAAAAGTTACCCGCCTGTTTTTCTGAAAGCCTGGTGTCCTCTGTGTGCGGACTCATGGCCAAGGAGCACCGTCACCCCTTAACTGAATATGGAGGCTCAAAAATTTATTCACTTAGATCTCTGCCTCTTGTTCCTTGCACACACTCACCCACATTTCTCACAATAGAAGGTAGGACTTTCTTGATTAGATCACACCAGGGAAGTGCTTCTCAAACTTGACTATTGAGACAAGTCACTTGGAAGGCTAATGAAAACTGCAGCTCTCTGAGTCCTAATCCATAAACATGTGGGAGCTGGAGTGGGCCCAGGAGTCTGGATTTTTACCCGCACTCCAGGAAGCTGGCAGGTAAGTGGCCCGGAATCACTTTGAGAAAGACTATCCCAGGACACCTTTGCTTGCCATATATGATGCGAGGGCAGAGCATGAAATAATAATTCTGAGCAATTAAAAATTTTACATTGTGGCTGTTTGGGATAAGCTCATTTTATCTGCACCAGCAGCCACATGTGGATATTGTCTGAAGGAGAAAGGACTTCTCAAATAAAAACGGCTAGAGATTTTCTCAAGCCTGATTTGGAAAAGGCATGAAACAGTGTGGTTAAGGAAAACATTTAGCACAGGGAAGTTGAAATCAGAATGCAGAATGAATTCTATGTCACATCAGCGTTCCTTGAACCAAGGATTGGGTAAATACCAAGACAGGGTGAAAGGACAGGACTCCAGAACTCTATCCCCAGAGTGAATGAAAAAGGTAAGCTCTTCTCATTTCACTTTGCTTCCAATTTTTAAATTCTAGTCTCTGAGATCCAAGATGGACTACAGATGAAAGAGAACTCTCCCCCCTCCTTTTTTATAGAAAAATAATATGTGGTGTAGATGTGGTGGAGGAAAGTAGGTCATTAAGATGAAAATGTTTAAGAACGACTGGATTACACTGAAGTTTTACTCATGAAACTCTTCCTTAGGTATTTTGCAATCTGTCCGTGGCAAATCCCAAGCTTTCATATCCCATCACCACAGAGCAACGTTATTATAGCGGTGCTTTGTCACTAACATGTTCACCCAAATATTCGTGCCTTTCAGACACAAGTGGGAGTGTGCCTCCCTGTCCCCTTGGAGTTAGTGGTGGCATGTGGCTTTCCACGTGAGTGGAAGTGACATACGCCAATTCCTTGTGGAGCCTTTAAGAACCACTGCACGATTCACCATTCTCTCTCTTTCTCTCTGCCGTGGAAATGCTCCAGATAATGGCCGGTGTACTAGCCTGCCCTCGTGCAGGATGAATGCATGGAATAAAGTCCCCAGACAACCCGTCATGAATATCATAGCATGGATAATTAGCATGGGTGACAATTAAACTGCATTGATTTATGGCACTGGGATTTTGGGATTGTTACTGCAGCCTGTTCTAGCACATCATGACTGATTCCTTGGTTAATGACAGTGGTTCATGGATGTCCCTGTCAAGAAAGAGGACCTCTGGGGCGCCTGGGTGGCGCAGTCGTTAAGCGTCTGCCTTCGGCTCAGGGCGTGATCCCGGCGTTCTGGGATCGAGCCCCACATCAGGCTCTTCTGCTGGAAGCCTGCTTCTTCCTCTCCCACTCCCCCTGCCTGTGTTCCCTCTCTCGCTGGCTGTCTCTGTGTCAAATAAATAAATAAAATCTTTAAAAAAAAAAAAAAGAAAGAGGACCTCTTTTTATTTCAGTATCCACTGACTAAGAATATACATGTATAAAAACTACTGTGAATTCAATAATATTTTTGAATGCATTTTTATTTCACTAACCATAACATTCACACATATGTTTGAAAACTAGTAGCAAATCCAATGAGTAGGAGTCACTTGTGGTAAATAATTCGTGGTGAACATATAGATTTGAGGACCCTTTGCAATTCTGGTTCTCTGGGCATCAGGTGAAATAAGCCTTATGCTGGGAGACAAAAGCCAGAAATTTTTGGAAAGTATAGCACTGCCATTATATAATCATATGACTTTGGGGTGGGCAGTTTCCTTCCCTGTGACTTCAGTTGTCTTATATTCAAAGTAATGACATCAACTGTCCTCTCCATTTCACAGGGTAATTAAATGATAGTGTGATAATAGGAGTTTTGAAAAGAATTACAAAAGATATTTTTAAGTGGATAATATTATTTGCAGTCCCAAGTTCGTGTGTCCTCCAGTGACATTTAATCTTTACCTCAAAAGATGCAGAAAGAAAATAGTTTAATGGTAATGCTGTTATAGACTAACTAGATGAGGGCAATTAGATTCAAGTTCATCTGCCCTTTCAAAATATTGCATCATGCGTCCAAAGTCAGTATCCACATTTGAGAAATACAAGGGGCCAAGCAATGACACTGAACATTATTTCAAGAAATGAAAGAAGAGAAGCAAGTCAAAGCGCAGGAATTGCTTCTAGAATCAAAACAAAAAAAATCAAGACAAACAGTGAAATTCGCTAGCAGAGATTAATTAAGTAAATGTAAAGAGCAGAAGTGTATTTGATCTTTGTATGAATGGAAGTTGTGAATGGAAAATGCTAACACATTCACACGAAGAAAGCAATTAGACCGCAGATGGAAATGATCTGGGAAAAGCTAAGTTTCCACAGAGCACAGATTTCAGATCCTATCCTCTAAATCCTAGGCTCCTTGAAGATTGGCGAGAGTTCTGGCAGGGACAACATGAAGCCCTCAGGGTTGCTTGCTGAAGGCCTAGAAGACCAGAAAGAGTGCGCGTGCCTTCCCTTCCCTGGAATTTCTGTCCACCGTAAACCTTCCTGACTGGTGTCCTCAGTGTTCAGGCCCTTGTTGACAACAGTGTGATGAAATCATTCACACATTTCACTGAACCCACGCCTGGATGTACGGTTAGGCAGCATGGGAGCATTGGTGAGAAAAACAAACGAGAAAAGATGAATGAAGAGACCGAGCTCATGATTTGGAGAAAGGGACCAGAGAAAGGCCAGAGCGATTTGCACCTGGCCAGTCCTGTGCCAGCAGTTTGCAGCTGCTCGTGCTGGCTCAGCCTTCAACGAGGCCCCTGGGCTCCCCTTTCTCTGTCGGTGCGGTCATAACACCTGAAAGTGCAGGTGATGTGGCACCGGCTCGCCCTCATGATGCTTTCCTGGAGCTGAGCTCTGGTAAGTAAGTATTATGACTGCTGCCCAGATGACAGGCCCTTTTTGCAAAGCTCAAGCTTTTTCAGACTGAGAAATGCACGGATGTCTGGACTTAGCCCTTTTGAGCAGGCTCCTTTGGGTTGCTCTTACGGTGGCCAATCTCATCACCATGGACCATTTGCTTATATTTAGGGTAAAGTTTGGAGTCTAGAAAAAGTAGTCCTTTGTGTCTATGAGATCTGTCCTTTGCCAAGCTCATGGGGCTTCCCCCTTAACCTCTCAGTATTCCCCCAGGGGCAGTTAGCTCACCCGGCTGTCCTCCTTTCCGCCCAAAGCACAGTAGATTTACTTCTCCCCAAGGCTGGCATCTCTGTTTCCAGCCTGGTATGCGCACAGCCAACAGATGGCCCAGCCGGGAGTTGGGGGGTGCATAATGTATTTCCAGGGCCTTTGAGAATTCGATGACACAACGCAGCCCAAACAGAAGGGTTTATTGCTTCTCTAGACCTTGCATCTCTGGGTGTAAACCAACTGCTTTTCTCACAAACAAATACCACATGGCCAGGATCATTACAGAGGATGGCCTTGACTTTTTCAAAATCAGTGTCCATTTTTGAAGAATCTGTACCACGTTCTGACTTTATGTGATCTTGAGTTAACCTAGTCTGAGGGTACAGTTGATTTCCTTTTGACCGTAACTCACTCTTGGGCAGACTTGGGAGGAATTCAGGTCAATCAATGTTCCTTCTTAATGACTCAGCCCGATTGTCTTTGTTTTTTCATAAGATAAGATTCCTATAATATAGAATTCACTGTTTTAACCACTTAACAATGTGCAATTCAGTGACTTCTCTTCAGTCACAATGTGGTGCAACCATCACTACCGTCTAACTCCAGAACATTCCCAACAGAATGTTGAAAGCCCTTTGCACACCATGGATTATGCCGCTTACCTATGGATGGTATTGGAAGATTTGGGTGGGGGTGGCTGCCCCAGCTTGAACCAAAACATGATCCACTCCTTCCTTCTAGTAGGGTAGGACAACCAGAAATTGACTGCATAAGGACAGAGGGGTCCAGGGGAAGAACTCGGCTAACAGAAGGGAGAACTAGGGGACAGCTGGCCCAGGCACTGTGCCGAGGTGCGAGTTTGTGCAAAGGGAGGAAGAGGGCCACCATCAGAGCACAGCCTGGCACTTGCTGTCTTCAAGGGTCTCTATCTGGCCAGGATGGTACAGGATGTAGGGGAGCTGAAGGAAGAGGCGATCCAAGTAAAACTAGCACACTTTTCCTCTGCCACCGGGGGCATAGGCAGGACCGTGGAGTCCACCAGGAGCTCACCCCGCCAGAGGGAGACACAGCCTCCATCCCCAGCATGGGTCCTTCCAGGGCCAGCCTGCCAGCAGGTGCACAGCAGGAAATGGGGTTGGCTCTGGGAGACTCTTCCAAGGGTCCCAAAGCAGAAGCAGAAAAACTGGCCCCTGGGCGCCAAATGACAACCGAGCAGCCTTGTGGCTCAGTGCACCAGGACCAGTCTCCTCAGGAGCGGGACACTTTCCTGGGTTTGATGAGCTCCTCCATGGGAGGCCCTACCTCCTACTGGTTTTTGCTGTTCTTAGTGACCACAGGAGCCCATAGTAGGGACAAAATGGTAGAGGAACACATGTTTGAAGGCGTGAAGGAGTTAACAATGCTTCGAAGGTCAGGTAATGAGTGAGCATTTCTCCTGTCTCCTTTAAGGACTGCGTGTAGGTGGGGGAAGGGGAGGACAGGTAGCAGTGAGCTGTGGATCTCCGCGGGGTCTCCCAGAGAGCAAGGCAGCACTGTCAAACCTGGACGTGAGCTCGTAGGCACACCGGGCAGGATGAGGAGCTCTTCGATCTCTCCTGTGGGTGGAAGTGCAGGTTGTTCATACATCCTGCAGGGTCCTGGGCTCTGGAGGGTTAACTTGCATACCTCCAGACACAGGGTGCATTGGGTCTGCCACTGGCTGGCAGGACTAGGATTGGGGAGGCTGTGTAGGGTGAGGCTGAATCCCCGAGTTCCGATCCCTCCTTGGCCCCTTCCAGCGGTGTGACTTAGCCTCTCTGTGCCTCTGTCTTCTCAGCAGTAGAGGGAGGTTTCTGAGCATTTGGTGAGGATGGACAGTACTTAGGCACGTGGGACACTTACATGTGAAGGCTGGTGGTTATTGGCACACTATTATCCACTGTGGCTACCATAGGCCGTCAGCGAGAGGAGGCAGGACAAGGTCAGGGACCTACTAGGACCTACTGGCTCCAGGGATGCTGATGAAGGAAGCAGGGATTGAAAAGGAAGGAGCTTGGTTCCTGCTCCCATTTCTCTAGGCAGATCGTCCAGCGTCCCCAGGGATCTCAGGAGGATAGGGCTCAGGGCTGGAGACTCCAGTTTGAGCTGGAGACGGCAGGGAGATCTCTCGGGAGGACTATGCAGAGCCCCCAGTCTTGGTCCTCTGGTGTCAGCAGCAGCGGGGGCTCTGTGGGGGCTGGAAGGGATGGCCAGGAGTCCATCGCTGCCACTTGGTGAGGGAGCAGGGTGGCTTCCAGCTGAGAGGGACTGTAGGTGGAGGGGGAAATACTCCGGGGATATGGATAACGCCCAAGGCAGGCAATTTCCCTGCTTGGGGGCTGCTTTGGGCAAAGACTCTGGTGGTAGCATCATCTAAATAGCTTGAATTTATCCTTCAGGGTCCTGAAACCAAGAGAAACCCAAATTATTGTGCTGTTAAGCTGGGTTTCTTCAGTTCCCTCCAGCAGGCGCGGAGACAGGGCTGATGTTACAGATGAAAGGTAAGGGGCAGGTATGCAGGTAAGGGCACGCTGGGACCTCTTTACCTTCCCACTTCTTGTGCCAGAGGCAGCTGACAGAGGGCTGGTCCTAATCACCCCTCTGGGCTGTCGTTTGTAAAGGATGCTCATCACTAAAGATACCCATGAGATCTTTTTGAAGAATCAGACTATTTTAGAATAAGATGTATATGTTAAATGAATTTGACCTATTAATTATCATAAATGTAGGACGTAGCTTCCCTCAATGGCAAAATATGAATGATAATTTGCTCTGTGAATCTAAATACTCCCAAAAAGCTTTGATCCATTTGAAACGTACTACTTTAACACGTGCAAAGAGTAGAGAAAGTGTTATTATTAATTTGATAGATTATTCAAAAGCTAGTACTCTTGGGGCACCTGGGTGGCTCACTTGGTTGTGTGTCTAACTCTTGGTTTTGGCTCAGGTCATAATCTCAGGGTCCTGAAGTCAAGCCCCATGTCGGGCTCCATTTTTGGCTCAGAGTCTGCTTGAGATCTCTCTCTCCCTTCCACTGCCCCTCCCCCTGCTCGTGCTCTCTCTCTCAAATAAATCTTAAAAAAAAAAAAAGGAGCTAGTACTTTTAACTATCTCTCTGGCGATTTCTAGTTTCATGTTCCTGGATTTCAAAAGCCATTTTCTGATTGAAAACCTCATGTTGTATTGTTTTCCTACAACATTTGGGGTGTTGTCCTTTGTGGGCACTTCTGCTTTCTACCCACCATAATCCAAGATGGTGCAGATAAAACAGGATTGTTCTAAAGGAAAAAAAAAAAAGAGAGAGACAGACAAACCAAGGAGCAGACTCTATTTTTTTGAGAGAGAGAGAGAGTGGGGGAGGGACAGGGGGAGAGGGAGAGACAGAATCCTAAGCAGGCTCTACACTCAGCATGGAGCTGGACATGGGGCTCAACACGACCCTGAGATCATGACCTGAGCCAAAAATCAAGAGTCAGATGCTGGGTTAAACAGGTGATGGGGGCTAAAGAGTACACTTATTGTGATGAGCCCTGAGTAATGTATCGAATTGTTGAATCACTATATTGTACGCCTGATACCAATATAACACTATTAACAGAACTGCAATTAAAATGAAAAACTTAAAAAACCCAAAACATCAGAAAGCCCAGGATTATTCTGAGGCAGAGCTGTCCTGCATAGTTGGGTTTGTAACTGCCACACTGCCACTAGACTAAGATTAGACGACATAGACTAGACCATTTCCTGGTACCCTCCCCCACTGAGGAGCTTGTCCCTCCCATTATAGAGCGTATGCTTGTGTCCCCCAACACTCATATGTTGATGCCCTAAGCCCCAGTGTGATGGTGTTGGGAGGTTAGGTTTAGAGGAGGTCATGAGGCTGGGGCCCCGGGATGGGATTCATGCCCTTACAAGTAGAGGAGGGGACTAGAAGCCTCTCTTTACTCTCAGCCATGTGAGGACACACACATCTGCTAGCTGGAAGCCTGGTCTCATCCGACACTGGATCTGCCAGCACCTTCATCTCGGACTTCCAGCCTCCAGAGCCATGACACACGGATGTCTGTGCTTTCGGCCACCATCTGTGGTACTGTTACAATAGCCAAACTGATTCACACACTCTGCCAGGAGCCCTGCTCTACCACCAAGCGTGGAGGGGAGGTTGGCAGGATGGAGGTCCATTTCACATCTCTTTCCAGAAGCTCAGAGATCTTCCCGTACTTTCCGGGTCTGAAGGTGTGCGACTGCTGGCCCTCCTGCTCCCCAGGGCTCCTCCTTCATGTTTGCTCACGCCTGGCAGAGGCCCCCAGGGGGTGTAACCTGTGCTGTCGCATTAATTAATCGAAGGTAGCCATGAATCCCAAAGCAAAGGGAGGCCTACCGGTCACTTTGAAGGGTGAGTAAGAAGGAAGAGTGTCTCTTCTGTGCTTCAGAGGTGATGCCATGCTCTGCCCAATCTGACTCGATGTTTTCTTTCCTGAGTTACCTAGAATTTCTGGGAATACTAAGTCACAATTTGATAGTATCACTGGCAGGTTTTGGAGCTGTTTGTGTCTTGGTGAAGATTTTTAATGTTGTGTTTTTACCTCAAGGCCCTTACTCTGAATGATGCTATTAAATAAATAAATAAAAAGATAAAAAGGATAAATTTTACTTTCTGGATGGGCTGTATACGGCAATGCTGTTCTCCGACACCATTATTTTCCTGCCTCCTGGGATTCATTAATGGCATTCAGAGCTCTTTCTTAACTCTTTGCTTTGTTTAGGCTTTGGGCACTTATTTTTTGGAGTATTTATCTGCCACAGCCGTGAGCCTAAACGTATAACATGCATACATATTTAAAATAATATGAAATTTTAAAAAATGATTAACTTGAACCTTAAAAAATTTCAATTCCGAATGATGCTTCCTTGCCAGGCTTTTTCAAAATTCATTATTCAGAGCATTTCATCTCCAGGTTTCCATCAGGTTTCTGTTTTTTTGTTTTTTGGTTTTGGCTTTTCTTGCTCCCCATGCACCCACACAGCTTGCTTCTGTCATTCCAAGCTACTGCTGTTTCTAGAGAATTCCGGTTTTCCCACATACCCTCCCTTTGCTCATGCTGACTTCTCCAGCCTAGAAACCTTTGACACCCGCTCTACTCGTGGATTCTGTTTCAAGTTACAGACTAAAGGCTTTAGATTTTTCTCAATCCCTCAATTGGCCTTGATTTCTTTCTTCTTTGTGCTTAGGATCAGCTGACAGAGTTATGCTTATTAAAAAGCAAACAGATCAGGTCATTGCCACGTTGACTTTCTGGTTGCCTGTGGTGCCTCACTGTCATGGGCTTCACTTGCCTGTGAATACAGATGGGGAGTCATTCCAACATTAAATCCGGAGAGTACTGAACTGAGCTGAGCACCCCACCATCAGCCCTTTGTGCAGTTCTCTGTCCCAAGTACTTGAGGGGACTCCAACAGGAAGCTCCCACATAGTTAAGCACTCCCAAATGCCTGTTACTCTTTTCTTTAGTAATAGCATGCTTTGCTCATCTTTTTTTTTTTCTTTAAAGATTTTATTTATTTGAGAGAGAGAAAGCATAAGCAGGGGGAGTGACAGGCAGAGAGGGAGAAGCAGACTCCCCTGTGAGCAGGGAGCCTGACGTGGGGCTCGATCTTAGGACTCAGATCATGACCTGAGCAGAAGACAGACACTTAACCTACTGAGCCACCCAGGCGCCCCAGCTCATCTCTTTTAAGATATCATGTGTTGAGTTTTTTAAAATTTCTGGACTGTAGGGATGACATTTTATTCATCCTGCTATTTCACCCACAGACTTGCACAGTATCTTTTATGTAGTAGGTCTGTACGAAATATTTGAATTTTTAGGTAGTATAAGGATTCCTTGACTTGATTTTCTTTAGGAAGTGAAAATAATCTTTTGTATCCTCTCAGTGGAAAGAGAACATGTTTATTTATGGTAGCCTGATTGGAGGTTTGCTTGCAATAACAAAGCCATGAGACTGTTGAGAATTGAACTGCAGGCAGAGCATAAATGCGAAGAAAGAGCTGAAAATACCAAAAAAGAAGAAGCAGTAGCCCCGACAATGATACTCATTGAGGAGCAAAATTTCTGATTGGGTGAACGAGTAATAGTTTCTGAGCAAGGAGAAAGAGTTCTCTTTCTTTAATTGATCTACTCACACATTTATTGAGAGGTTACAGCATGTAAACCAGTGTGCTGATTTTTTAGAAGAATACCAGGGAGTACAAATTATAATACCAGAACCAAGATTACGCTTCAGAAAAGTTGAGAAGGTAAAACTGATTAATTCATCTCTTTCTCCATCTCTCTATCTCTCTATCCAGCTGGGTGTTCACGCTGCTGTAATGACAGGGTGGCTTACATAGCAGATGTGTGTTTCTCACAGTTCTGAGGCTGGAAGTCCAGATCAGGGTGCCAACATGGCGCCTGGTGAGGGCTACTTCCCTGTACACAGATGGCTGTCTTCTCCCTGTGTCCTCCCATGGCAGAGAGGACAGGGAGTTTCCAGGGTCTCTTTTGTAAGAGCACTAATCCCATTCATGAGGGCTCTGTCTTCATGACCTAACCACCTCCTAAGGCCCCACCTGCAAATACCATCATATTGGAGGTTAGATTTCAGCACATGAATTTTGGGGGACAGAAACATTCCTTCCATAGCACCATCCCTCTTTCCCTCCCTCCTTCCCTTTCTCCTTCCATCCCCTACTCTTCCTGCTTCAGTCTAAAGCATATTTTTATATCATTGTTTTCTGATTCATAGTTGACTTATTAGGATTTTTAACAAAATTTTTAATTTGAGTAGAGTTGACACGCAATGTTAGTTAGTTGCAGGTGTAGAACTTAGTGATTCAACAAGTGTATACACGATGCTGTGCTCACCACGAGTGTAGTTACCATCTGTCGCCGTACGAGGTTATTACCATGCCGTTGACTAGACTCCCTATGTTGTGCCTTTCATCCCCGTGACTCACTCATTCCATAACTGGAGGCCTGTATCTCCCTCTTACCCTCACCCATTTTGCTCTTCCTCACACCCCCCTTCCCTCTGGCCACCATCACTTTGCTCTCTGTATTTATAGGTCTGATTCTGCTTTTTATTTGTTTATTCCTTTGTGTTTTAGATTCCACATACGAGTACAATCGTACAGCATTTGTCTTTCTCAGTCTGACTTATCTCACTTAGCATCACGCCCTCTGGGTCCATCCGTGCTCTCTCACATACACCGTCTCACCGCTGTTTATGGCTGTGTAATGTATCAGGATGTTGACAGTGGGGATCGTCACTTCCACCCACTGGGAAATGGTTTTATCCTGCGGCCCCAGCAGGACATTAACTCACATCAGGACAATGTAGACCAACTTCAGCAGGGGCTTAAAGCATTTTACTCCAAACACCCTCCATCATGTTATTGTCACTCTCATCTAAACTGTAGTTCTTGATTTTACACACACACACACACACACACACACACACACACACACATATATATATATATATACACACACACACTCAATGCTTGTTGAGATTTTTCTGAGGTTTGCCAGAATTAGGTGGGATCCAATAAAGAGCACCTGTGTTCCTCAGACAGTCAGCAGATGGAGACCAAAACATGGCATTCTTACAGATGAAGTCAGTGTTGGAGAATGTGCATGAACAAGGAGATTCCCAAATGCCCATCTGCCTGCCCGTTCTGCAACCTTCACGGGCCTCCTTGCGTGGGGCCTTCCCTGAATCTCCAGGAGGAGGGCCAGAGAGCCAGGGGGCAGCCCACCCCTCAAAGAAGGCCGGAGGAGGCCATTAGGTTGCACATGACCTGTCTCTCTCTTCAAGCCACCGCTGAGATAAACCACAGGGAGGGAGTGAGACTGTGGAGGGAGGCCTGGAGTGTTACCCACGTGGACAGAATGACCGCCTTCCCAGGGTGCCTAGGAAGAAGCAGCTCCTCAGGAGACAGAATTTTGAGTCCTAAAACTGGGAGAGTCCCGGGCAAATCAGAAGTCTGTCACTCTGGTTGTGGAGGGAAGCATCGGAAATGAGAGACAGCGTTCCTGTCCTAAGGTTCCCTATATTTTAATTCTCCAACACAGTAGTCCTCAAACTTAAGCTGCGTCAGTGTCGGAGGGAGAGCAGGTGAGAACACTATCTGTTGGGAGCACACCCCCACCCCAGCGTCTGATGGCATGGGTGCCTGGTGGGGTCTGGGGTCTGCATGTCTAGCAAGCTCCCAGGGGGTGCTGCTGCCTCTGGCCTGGAGCACAGGCTGAGGACACTGCTGTAACATATGTAGAGGAAACTGCAATCCCTCCTCTATCTTTATTATTATTGTTGTTGTTGTTGTTGTTGTTGTTGTTAGTATTACTTTAAGTAAGCTTTATGCCCAACGTGGGGTTTGAACTCATGACCCCATGATCAAGAGTCGCACGCTCCGCTGACTGAGCCAGCCCCTCTATCCCCATTCAGGGAGACCAGCAGCAGCTCTTCAAGCCAGTGCTCCCGTCTTCAGTGAAGCTGATCCCCAACTCTTGCTCATTGTTTCTCCTCTTGGGTCTGTGATTTTACTCCTTGGAAAGCTCTAAAAGCCCCAGCAGTTAAGTAATTATCACTATCCTGTATTTAGGACTAGTAATTCACTCTTGATTGAATTTATTGTCCCAGATCATGACATCAGAACTTCTAGAAATGTGATAAAATAATGGCGAGTTTCCAATAATATATGCTCAAAGATATTCCAATAATAAAATGCCAGAGCGTAACCATGTCCGCAAGTCAAATGTAAGTTAACAAATTCCCAGGGAACACGCACCACCGGTTATATCACCATGCAAATTCAAATTACAAACAAAGTTCAAAATCAAGTTCTTTCTCCCCTGCGAGTTCAAAGTCCAAAGGCATTACAGTGAAAGGGCACTGTTCTTAATTTCTTATTCTGTTCCACCTTCGCGAAGGGTTCTTGAAGCTGCCGGAGCCAGGTCCAGGCTCCTGTTGGCAGCTGCTGCCTGGTCTGCTTCTCAAGGCTTCCCTCGGGGTCTTCAAGTTGAGTTGGTTCAATCCTAAGGCTCTGATGTCTTCACTCTTGAAGGGTCCCAGTGGCACATACCACAACACTGGCCTTGATCAAAACGTCCCCTTATAAAATGAACCAGTTCCCATCCTGTCTTAGCCTGTGCAGGCATACCAGAATGTCAAGACTGGGGAGCTTCTAAACCATAGACATTTATCTCTCACAGTTCTGGAAGCCAGAATTCTGAGATGAACGCACCAGCATGGTCAGGTTCTGAAAAGAACCCTCTCCCTGGTTGCAGACTGACGTCTTGCTGTGTCCCCACATGGTAGAAGGGGCAGGGAGTTCAAGGGGGTCTCTTTTATGATCAGGGGTACTGATCCCTTTATGAAGGCCACTCTCCCATGACCTAACCACCTGCCACTGGTCCCACCTCCAAATGCCATCACCCTGGGGATTAGGATTTCAACATATGAATTTTGGGAGAACAAGAACATTCAGTGCATAGCATATTCCCTACGCAGTAAATTCAGGTAAAATTATGTACTTAAGTTTGCAAAGACCAGAGCAGAGATGGAGTGATGTGAGTCAGAGTGGCATCTCGCTCCAGCTCCACTGGATCCCAGGCACTCTGCAACAGGTGCTCAGAGTCCGTTGTCCAAGGCATGCAAACTCCAGGAACTTAGAGACACACATGTGGCTTCAAGCTCTGTTATTGTTCCCTTAAATCCTTCATGATTTTTAAACAGAGGACTGGAATTTTATTTTGCGCTGGGCCACACAAATTATGTAGTCTGTCCTGCCATGGTCTTTGAGGTCAGACTCAACGAGGAGCGATCTTCCATAGTGAGCCTAAGTGTGGTGCTCAGCTGACCCAATGACGGAGAGAAGTCCTGCTGGATAAATCCTGTGTTCTCTGAGAGTCGAGGGGACATTTGAGACATTGCTCCTGTCTTGCAAAGCTGGGGAATTTGCAGGAGAGTCAGTCTCAATCGCCTGCATTTATTTCAGGTGAGTTTCCTTACTCTCATATTTATTTCCCTTCTAAGGTCCAAGTTTCAGTGGAAATGAAGATTAATTGAATGAGGAAGACACAGGCTGTTTTAGGGCTCTCGCTACAGCAAAGGAGTCAGTGACTATCACTTGGTTTTGTCAGAGACTCAAAGGCAAGTAGAAGAGGGGAGGGCTTTCTAGTTAAACAAAAAAAAGGGGGGGGTAGGCTCCAGGTGTGCCCCGATTGGAGGCTGATGGCGTGGGGAAGCAGGAGGTGCCTAACCAGAAGCCGAGGGTCTTGTGTAATTGGTTAGGGATGCATTTTGACTTTCTCTGGTTGATCCTAAGTTGGAAGCAGCCACAAAAATGAGAAAAACTGTCAGTTATTGATCAAGTCCTGGGCATTTGGGACTAATTGTTGCAGGAATTATTACTTGGCTTCCTGGATTGTCGCTACAGTCAGCTCTCTGGCTTCCCCCCAGCCTGGCTGGCTTCCTGGGTTGTTTATTATAAGTAAAAGGTTGGCGTTCTGGACATCTAACTTGCTATGGGTTGTGGGCCAGAGTTCTATTTTTATATATAGTCTGGCCATTGTTGATTCGTGTATGTTGTTTCTCATTTCTTTTTTTAAAAAAGGTTTTATTTATTTATTTGAGAGAAAGAGAGAGAGAGTATATGGGGGGGAGGGGAGGGGCCAGCAGGCTCCACACTCAGTGCAGAGCCGGACACAGGGCTCAATCTCACCACGCGAGATCACGACCTGAGCTGAAATCCAGAGTTGGATGCTTAGCGACTGAGGCACCCAGGTGCCCCTGCTGTTTCTTGTTTCTGATGCTCCAGGGCTGGGGTGAGGCTGTCCCTCCTTTACTGATGTAGTTTTCCAACTGTCTCCTCTCATCGAGGTGGATGCTGACACTTTTAAGATCCATACAGTCTGCTTTCTTCCTTCTTTGGTTGAATTGTGTGGGACCAGAGACTATCCTCAGTCAATTCCTACAGATTACGCAATACCTATGCCTCCTCTTATTCTAACCAGGTTACTGAAACATCATGCACTTAACCTTTTCTTTTTTATTGTGGTGAAGTACATGTAACATAGAAGTCACCATGTTAGCCTCTTTAAAGTACACAACTCAGTGGCATGTGGTACATTCACAATATTGTACAACCATTGCTACCATCTACTTCCAGATATTTGTATCACCTCCATACCCATTAAGCATGTTCTCCCACTTGCCCTTCCCTAGTTTCTGGCAACCACCAATCTTCTTTCTGTCTCTATCAATTTACCTGTTCTGGGGTGAGCAGGTCCCAAGCCCAGGGGTTTCAAATCACTTCCCTGGTCTTCAAGTTGGCATTAAATTCATTGATGGAGAAGATGGCATGTTCTCTGCACAATAAGAGGCCCTATTACTTTTTATTTGTGTGTTAATAAAGCCTATAGCATTTCACTGGGTGAAGCTGCAATTTGGCTTCTGTAATCTAAGAGTCAAGGTCACAAATGATCTAACAAATTTGAAAGAGGACTTCAACTACCTCCGTTTTTGACCTCAAGCTTTCTGATTGATTGAGTTCTCTTTCCAGCTTATCTCAGCTCAGGCAAAAGACCCTGCAGGCTAAGCATCCCCTGATGGGAACTGAAACTACTCCAAGTAGTAATGATTGCCCTAAACCCCAAAGCTCTGCATGACAGACCCCAAGATAACGATCAACCTGACCATTACTGTCCACCTTTGTCCCACATTCTTCTTATATGAACCTAGAAGTATTTTCAGCACTTTGGAGAGGGTCTTTGGCACACTAGTCAGCTGTCTTCCCAGTGTCAGCCTTACTAAAATAAATTCTTTTCTTGTTTCACCACCACTGGTTTCTGTCTGCCTTTGGATTTTATTATAAGCAAGTGGCCAAACTTGATCTGTTTGGGACACCCCCCCACACACCAGGTGCTCTTGCATCCCTGCACCCCAGCTACAAATTCAGAGCCTACTTGAGGCCATATTAGAGGGCAGCCCTCAAGGGCCATGGACCCCAGAGCCGTCCAGACCCTTCCTTGGATCTGAATATAATTCAGAGCAACACAGAAAGGAAGGAAGTCTGGGCAGCCCATCTACACTGCTCCCCTGGACCTGGCACTTACAACGTCAGTTTGGCGTCCTAGCCTTAGCTGTAGCAAACACAGGACTTTTCTTCTATAGAAAGGTCTGGACTAGAAACCTGACCGAAAACTCAGTACGATGCAGCCAATAAGCTTTGCAACCCTCTTGTGCTAAAAGGCTTGATGCAGAAAGATGATCTTTTATTTATTTATTTTTTTATTGAATCTTGGCTCGGTGTGAGTTTGTCTAATCGGTGTCCGTATTTGGCTCTAGAGGAGGGGTTTGTGTCCCCAGTGCCTTTAGGAAAGAGCAGATCCCTCAACAAGTTGGGGTTGGTTTAGAGGGATAAGAGGGGTGTGGCTGTTGACTGGCTGCTCTCCTGCCCAGAGGGAGAAATGCCTTTAAAAAATAATCAAAAGAGTAAGTCTACAATTACAATATGTGATAAGACATAAAAATTTGGACGGGGGGTGGGAAAGGCTCTGGATCTGAAGGATGAGTGAGAATGAACATATGGTGAATAAAGGGAAAGGCACACAGGCTGATGTGTTAAAAATCATGTTTATTAAGACTTCAATAGGACATTTGCTGCATCTGGGGAGGGGGGTGGGGAAGTGGTTCAGAAAAGTGAAACTACAGTGTTGTATCTTCTCAGGAAGCCAGGTAGGACATGGAAATGCAGGGATGAGGGGCCTACCCTCCTCTCCACGGGCTTCTGGGCTCCAGCAGGGGGATTGGCCTTGGGCAGGAGTAGGCATCCATGAGTGAGAAAGGATGGTGGGAGGTCCCCCGGAGAGACCGATGTTTGATGAAGATGAGAGACCAATGAAGGGAGAACATTCATTACAATTCATGCGCTAGTGCCAAGTAAACCGAGTCATGCTGCCCACAGCAATGCTTGGTGCTGGTGATCCAAACAGATTAACCAGTCGTCCTTTATTGCACAGGAGTTGGGAGCTGAGAACAGGATTTGAGATTACAAAAACAGCAGCCTTCCCATATGTTGCACTTCACACCTGCCAAGTAGTTAGCCTTGGTAACGTTCAAAATGGTGAGTAGCCTTTTGCTACGATATGATGATTATTATTAGTTGCAACTGACATGCCTTTTTGATTTTACTATTCTTAATGTTTGGTTCTTGTAAAACTTATTTACTTTCCAATATGACATTATTTGCCAAACGAATAAAATGTAAAAGAACGTATTTCAGTTAAATTTCATCCTTCTGTTTTTTATTCGGCTTGCTATAAAATGTGCCCCTTTCAATGTCACTGCGCGTGGGTAGGACCGGCCTGAGCCAGAAGTCCAAACTGGGAAGGCTTGTCTACTTCGCTTCATTTCCTTCTAACACAGTCTCCTCCAGTTCTAGCTCAGAATTTCAGGGGCATCTCCAGTCGCCTGGCTTGCCTCCCTGGAAATGACCCTGTTCAGGCTCTAAATAGAAAAAGATACTTTGTCATGAGCAAGAAGGACAGCCTCCTAACTGACAAGAGGCCTCACGGGAGAGCATTAATTAGGTGACACGTTGGCCTGGGGGACTCTTCCAGGCTGGCAGTCTCCAACACCGGATTTTGGTAGTAGACAGAGATGATTTACCTCTATTAGGATAGAGCTTCCATCACAGATGACAAAAACCCAACCCAAACTAATTTAAGCAAGAAAGGTAGTTTTTGGGTCCATGCAACTTCCATCAAGGGCAGGTGGGGGGCTCAAACTATATCCGAGGACTCTGGATCTCAGTTGTTCATATGCACTCACTTCTGTGGGTTTAATTTAATTCTACTGGTAGGTTCTATGCAAGAGGTAAGATGTCTGGTGGCAGCTCAGCCTTATATGGTCCCAGCTCAGCACTGCTGGTGGCACTGTCATTCTACTGCCTGCTGGGTCTCGTCTACAACAGCCCCTGTCCCTGGGAACGGATGAAGGGACCAAGTGTATATTTTTCATTCTTTCACTTCCAAACTTCTACTTTCAATTATGTCTGAAATATGAGCATATAGCTGGATTTGGGGGGGGGACCCAAGAACTCAGGGGCACCTGAGTGGCTCAGTTGGTTAAGTGCGTGACTCTTGATTTCGGTTCATGATCTCAGGGTCGTGAGATCAAGCCCTGCATTGGCTCTGTGCTGGGCATGGAGTCTGCCTAAGATTCTCTCTCTCCCTGTCCCTCTGCCCTTCCCCCGGCATGTGCCCACGCACTCTCTCTCTCTCTCTTTAAAAGAAAAAACCCCACAGTCTTTCATATTTTAAATGCATTTTAAAATTGCTTCGCATTTACTGCAATTGCTAATGATTAAGTTTAAATATATCTTATTTTGTGCTTTCTCTTTGTCTTGATGTTCTTTCTTTCCTTTTCTCTCTTTTGCTGCCTCCTTTTGAAGGTATATATTTTGGCCTTTGATTCTCCACCTTATAACTACATAGCTTGAAACTTATATAATCTATTTCTATTCCTTCAGAGATTAGCTGTAATATACATCCTTAATTCATCAAATCTGAAGTTAATATTTTACTTTAGAACACATACATTCCATCCACCTACCTCCTGATTTCTTTGTTACCGTGACATTTAATGTGTATTTGTAGACCCCATAAGATATGATCATTGTAATTTACAGTCAGCTTTCTTTTGAGTTTCCCAATGCATTTCATACTTCCTTTGCTCCTCATTACCTTCCTCTGGGATCATTTTCCTTCTGCCCATGGGTATGCATGACTGCTAGGGAATTATTTTCGGTTCATGTCTATTTGTTGTATACTCTCTTGGTTTTTGTCTCAAAATGGATATATTTCACGTTCGTTCCTGCAAGGTCTTTTCATTTGAGAATGTTAGATAGTTATTTTCTTTCAACACACTGAAAATACCATTCCCTGCCTCTGGCTTCCACTGGCATCCCCAGAACACTGGTGCTGTTCTATAGTCAGGGGATTTTTTTTTTTTTGAAAGTAGTTTATCTTCTTTCTCTGGCTACTTATAATATTTTATCTTTGTCCTTGGTTTTATGAAGTTTCCCTGTGATGTTTCTACAGATAAATTTCATTTTATTTATCTGCTTAGGATGTGTTAGGATTTTTGAACCTATGGATTGGTATCTTTCATTAGTTCTGAAAAATTCTTAGTTTCCTCCTTAAATAATGTCTCTGTACCATTCTCTCTCACATCTGCTTCCTGGATGAAATTAAATGTACATTAGATCTTATCACTCTTTTCTCTATGTTTTTCAGTCTCCCATCAGCATTTTCTATTTTATTTTTATTTTGGAAGTATTTTTGGAAATTTCTTTTTACCAATATTCTACTTCACTATCTCTATTCAGTTATGTCTAATTTACTATTTAACTTTTTAATTGAAATTCATTCCAGGGGGACCTGGGTGGCTCAGTTGGTTAAGTGTCTGCCTTCAGCTGAGGTCATAATCTCAGGATCCTGGAATCAAGTCCCACATCAGGCTCCTGGCTCAGCACGGGGCCTGGTTCCCCATCTGTCCCTCCCCCAACTTGTGTGGACACGTGCACTCTCACTTTCTCAAATAAATAAATAAAATCTTTAAAAAAAGAAATTAATTCCAAACTCATCCTTTTCTTTAAGTATAGTGAATGTAGTTATTTAATAATCTGGATCTAATCCAATATCTTGAAATACAGCTATTTCTTGACTTACAATGGGAGTTATGTCCCCCAAAACCCATTGTAAGTTGAAGATATCATAAGGTGAAATACATTTAACACATCAAATATCCCAAACATCATAGCTTAGCCTAGCCTACATGCTCAGAACACTTATATTACCCTATAGTTGAGCAAAGTCATCTAAAACAGAGCCCACTTTATAACAAAATGTTGAATATCTCATGTAATTAATAGATACTGTATTAAGGGTGAAAAACAGAATGGCTGTACAGGTATAGAACGGTTGTATGTTGCCTGTTTATCCGCATGATTGTGTGGCTGACTGGGAACTGTGTCTACCCACCGCCCAGCATCATGAGTAAGTATACTGCATATCACTAGCCTGGGAAAAGGTCCAAATTCAAAAGTTGAAGTATGGTTTCTAAGAATGCTTTCATACCATCATAAAGTCAAAAAATCATAAGTTGAATCATTGTTGGTTGGGGACCAAGTGTATATGCAATTCTGTCTCTTCCCTCTTCTGGGTTTTGCTCATTATGTCTATTTCCTTGTGCACTTGTTTGCATTTATATAGTAGTCATTGCATTTGAAAATGTTTTTACAGAAATAATTTGAGACCCAGGTTGAAGAAACGTTTCTGCATGGGGAATTTGTGTGTATTTTTAATAGGCAGTTGGGGCATTACTCTTCCAGGACCACCTTAAGCCGAGTTCAAGGCTTGAGCCTACCTGGATAATTCAAATCCAGGCTGAAATTATGAATGGAGAGGTTCACGTTCTGGTTCTGTCTAAGCCTGGGTTATGGTCCTTTAGGAACATTAGTTTATTTTAGAAAATTTCCTTTTATGTGGGTTAGACTATAATATTTGTCCATTTCATTCTTCAAGCTGTTAAAAGTTCAAAATTTCTTTTTTTTTAAAGATTTTATTTATTTATTTGACAGAGATAGAGACAGCCAGCGAGAGAGGGAACACAAGCAGGAGGAGTGGGAGAGGAAGAAGCAGGCTCATAACGGAGGAGCCTGATGTGGGGCTCGATCCCAGAACGCCGGGATCATGCCCTGAGCTGAAGGCAGAAGCTTAACCGCTGTGCCACCCAGGCACCCCCAAAAGTTCAAAATTTCGTAGATCTTCAAAGTTATAGTAATTAGAAATGTAGTTTAAATATGCAAGAATACTGTATTCATGGGCTTTTATGAAGAATATAGTAGAAGATGAGCTTCTATAACCAAGAGGTGGCTGGGCAAAAGGACAGATGATGAACATTAAATATATTTAATTGTAGATCAAAATGAAGAAGGGACTAGTGTGGAATAATAAAATGTAAATGTTACATATTATGAGAAAGTTGACATAACTGAAAATTTGTAGAAAAAAGAAAGAAGAAAGTAGAAGAAACTCATTGATGATTATTTAGGCAATAAAAGGGAGTAATGGATATCCTTAAAAATAAACAACCCAGGGGCACCTGGCTGGCTCAGTCAGTAGAACAGGTGACTCTTAATCTCAGGGTCCTGAGTTCAAGCCCCATGTTGGGTGTGGAGCTTACTTAAAATTAAGAAAACAAAACAAAACAAAGTGAACAAAAAAGCTAACAACCCAGAAGGTTGTTTGTATAATTCCAAATACATTAAAATTCATATCCATCAAAAAATAGCTCTATTGAGATATAATTTATATACCACACAACTCACCTATTTAAAATACACAATTTCAGTGGCTTTTAGTATATTCACAGAGATATACTACCAGCACAATAATTAACTTTTCAACTTTTGGACATTTTAACCACCCCAAAATGAAGCCTTGCACCCATTAACATTTATCACTGTTTACTCCCAATGTTCCTGTCCCTTCTCCCCCCATTCCCAGAAAACCACTAATCTACTTTCTATCTCTCTATATTTGCATATTCTAGACATTTCATATACATTGAACCTTACAATATGTGGACTTTTGTGATTGGCCTCTTCCCTTTCTCTAGGCTCATCCACATTGTAACATCTCTCAGTATTTAACTTCTTTTTATTTCCATTCCATTTTATTCCATCCATTTTATTTATCCATTCATCAATGGATGGACATTTGAATTGTTCCTACTTTTGTGCCATTATGAATAATGCTAGTATAAATATTTGTGTACAAAAGTTTTCACCGCTGTTAGATATACATCCAGCAGTGGGACTGCAGGGTGAGAGGGAACTCTATGTGTAACGTTTTGAGGGACTCTGTGTGTAACTGCCAACCTGTTTTCCCAAGTCGCTGTACCATTTTACATGCTCATCAACAATGCACAAGGCTTCCAGCTTTCGCACATCCTTGCCAAACACATGTTCTTATCTGTGTTTGATTGTAGCCATCCTAGTGAGTATGAAGACATGTCTCACTGTGGTTTGGGCTTGAATTTCCTAATGGCTAAAGATTCTGAACATATTTTCATGTGCTTATTGCCATTTGTGTATCTCCTGTGTTTATTCAGAGCCTTTGACCCTTTTTAAAATTGGTTTGTCTTTTTATTGTTGATGACTTATAAGAGTTTATATATGTATAAATATGGATACTATCCATATCTATATCTATATCTATATCTATATATATATATCTCTATATATCTGGATGCAATCCAATATATTTATTCTGGATACAATTCTTTTGCATATATATGATTTGCTACTATTTTTTCCCATTCTGTGGGTTATCTTTTCATTTTCTTGATTGTATCCATTGAAGCACAAAATAGTTTAATTGATGAAAACTGTTTTCTTCTTTTCTTTCTTCCTTTTTTCTCTTTCTTTCTTTCTTTCTTTCTTTCTTTCTTTCTTCCTTTCTTTCTTTCTTTCTTCTTTCTTTCTTTCTCTCCTTCTGTGCTTGTGCTATTAGTGTCATATCTAAGAAGTGTTTGCCTACACCAAGGTTATGAAGATCTACTCCTATGTTTTCTTCTAAGACTTTAAAAAAAGTTTTAGCTCTTACATTTAGGTTTATATCCATTTGCAGTTAATTTTTGTGTATGGTGTAAAGAACTGTAGCAACTTAATCCTTTTGCATGTGTCTGTCTAGTTGTCCCAGCGCCATTTGTTGAAAAGAAATGTATATTTCCCTTTGCAGGGAGCAGGAGAGATTATACACATTTGATGAGTGCAGAAGAGAAGCTGGAAGTCTATTCAATGGACATCTGGGTTGAGACATAAGGATAACGAGGATGCTATAATGAAGAAGTATAATTTGTGAATAATTAAATTCTTTATATTTTGTTTTCTTTAACTATTGATGAATGTTTACTTTGTATCAATGAACTATGTGGTGGGTACTCTGGGTCTGTCAGTTACAACTTATTCCAACTCCCTTCTAGCATTCAGCATGTTGGAAGGCTTTGGAAAATAATGTTTCCAAGTCATTTAGGCTCTACCAATAGAATGCATCTGCATGAGACTTTGGTTCAAAAATGAACCGGGGGGAGGAGATTCAGGGCCAGTTGTGGTGGAAACAGTATCATTCTGGAACCCAGAGCTGAAAGTATCAATTCCTGTTTTTTATTTTTTTGATATTTATTTATTTATTTATTTATTTAGAGCATATGTGCACACGCACACAAGAATGGCGGGAAGAGGCAGAGGGAGAGGGAAAGAGAGAATCTTAAGCAGGCTCCATGCCCACCATGAAGCCCAGCTCTGGGGCTCAGTCTCATGACCCTGAGATCATGACCTGAGTGGAAATCAAGAGTCGATCACTTAACTGACTGAGCCACCCAGGTGCCCCTCATTTTCTGTTTCTTATAAACAGCTTCCCGATATGGTGGCTTTCTGACCCTGATCTGGGGGCTGGCAAGTGGAGAGGCTGCTTCTGTGTTCTGCAGCTTCTTGATGATGAGAGAAGCAGCAGTTCTCCTGGTAGGCTACTTTTGTGGTATGTTTCTAAGTGTCCTTGAAGATCAGTTTACAGTTTCCTGTGAGCCTATGGTAACTTACAAATTTCTTTCTGCTTAAACTAGCTAGAGAAGGTTCTGTTGCCTGCACATAAGAAGACTCATTAATAGTGTAATTGGTAGCACAAGTGGTGGCAGGAAAGATTCCCAAGAAATGGAAATCTGAGATGAGCCCTCTGGCTCGGGCAGGTTTGAGAATACAGAGGTACCAGTTACCAATAGCAGATGGAGCACAATGGTCTTCACCACCCAGTTGTAAGAATTAAATGGTCACCTGTGGTCACCTGGAATGGAGAGCCCATTGAAAACAAGATTTAGGCAGATCCTGTGTCTGCTATGATAATCCACCATCGAAGGGATAAGAAATAAAAGAAGTTTTAGACAGGCTGTCTTCTACTACTTGGTCTAGGGAGCTTTAATAATTAAACTCAGTGATTCAACATCTTAATTTAAGACATGCAGTTTCTATTACTGCCTGTGTTTGCTTGGATTTCTCCAGAAGCAAAGTCAAATGTAAATAGTTTCCTTGGGATGAAATGCCAAGTATAGCAGTAAAATGGTGAGTTGAGAAAGGGACAGTAGCCAATAAAAGGTGCATTACCAAGCAAGCTAGCTGTATAGGCAACTGGAGGTCTTTCTTACTAGAGAACTCTGGATGGTAGTCTAAAATGCGCCTTAGCTCTCTCACCCTTGGGGTCAGGAAGGTCTTGTCAAACATGGATGGATACAGACTGCCTCCAGGATGATGCAGTCACTCCTTGGCACTTCCAGCCTTCCCTGTGTGGGGGCAGAATGGGATGCAGCAGTCCCAGGAGGTCTCAGGCATAGAACCATTGATGATGGCTTGTGGAACCTGGGTTGACACACACAAAAAGGCAAGTGCCAAGGGGGTTGATGTAAAGCACGAGCCAGATCTGGTACCTTTGAATAAACATAATGAATTGCAGATCAGACCTGGAAACAGCATAAAATTGGACACGGAGACTGATTTCATGGATTCCTGATTTATAATGTAGTTGAATTCATAGCCTTTCTCAGTTTCTTAGGTGAAAGTTAGGGCACTGGTTATTAACAGCTGAGATCCAGAGAATTTGAATGATGACATTTGATAAGACTCAAGTGAGTCATCTTATTCCGATTCTCCCAACCTCACAGAACTGTCATTGCCGGAAGTAAACCCACTGCAGTCTAATGAGGCCTTGCTGGAAGACCACGCAGTAGTAACCTGCAGTAGTCTCTTTGGGGATGTTAACTCTCCCACCATAATTGACCTATAATGAGAGTCAGATCCCAACATGACTCAGGGGGTAATTACACAATCACATCTGGGAGCAGAAGTCTAATGTACTAAAAGATTTATGAGATTTAAAAATTTATAGCAGCACAGCCCAGACGAATATGTGTGGGATAGATTCCAATTGATCTGTATGCATTAGCTTATCAAAGATTCTGCATCTAATGAGCTACCGTGTGGATGGGGAACAGGTTTGTTTGCTTGACTATTGACTGTCAGCTGGAAACCTTGATGCCTGGAGGAACGTATTGCTCAGAGGAACACTAGCATCTTCAAAAAAAGCTGTAGTGCCCATCCTCCATAGGCCAGAGATGGAGATGAGAGTTGCTGCCCTTGAAATGGACTCTTGATTACAACAGGGATGATGAGGTTCTAGGGGGTTAAAATCAAATAGCAACACACATCACTGACAGAAAGGGAGGTCCCATTGCTGTCACAGGCTGTGGGGATGCGGGTGGTTGGGTAATTAGCAAGTTTTGAAACACAGAGATCTTTGGTGGTGAAATCTTTGGGCAGTCCACTAAGTTTATATTTGATCTGTATAACCAAAAAGCACTAAGCTCGGCAAAACAAGATTTGACTTGGGTCATCGTGGGGGAAAGTCATGAACTTCTCAGATTTGTCTCAGTTCACTGACCAAAGCTCCTTGAATAAATGAGGGAATCAGGGGATCCTTGAAGAAAAGCCCTCTGGTAAGAAGACAAGTACATATTGTAAATCTTTCTCTTATTCTTTTTGAAAGAGATCTGCAGCCGTTTACCGGAAGCAAGAAAATACCCAGAAATTTCTGGAATGGCTGGATTCTGGCTCAGAGTCACAGGACTTAGGATATCACTGTGGTCCACTGGTCAGAACAGGGCTTCTTATGAGGGTCATGAGGTAAAGAGAGATTTAACCTGAATCTTGCCATGTCACAGTGTGTCTTCAACCTAGCGTTTGTTTATTTCCTGAATCTAGAGACGGAGTGGGCACACCCAGCTGTCAGGGGAACTGCCACATCAGCTCTGTGGAGTGAAGGCTAGAAGTTTAAGAAGGGTCCAGAACAATTCACTGACTTGTCCACTCTTTACCAAAATTGTAGACCAAAGGAAATAGCCACATTCATTGGCAGAAGGGGTGCAGACATCAAATCTTGAAAGACTCAGAAATAGTGAAGAGTTTTGTCTGTGTAGAAGACACGTGGTTCTTGGAACATAATAGTAAATTGCCATATGCCTAATCCTACTCCAGGGAACCCCAAGGTGATCATTTTACCAGAATAAATCAGCATGGCTCCTGGTTTGGTACGAAGTTATTACCTTGAAAATTGTCTTTTTCCCCCCTTCTGTTCCAGTAAGCAAGAAAACACTAGAAGCCGTTTTCTTCATTCTGGATGGCTTAAGGACTTGGTTCTCTCAGGATCTCACAGAATATGCTGGTCTGCTACACTGACAGCGTCTTTATGATGTATAGGCTGCAAGGTACCAGTGACTGCGTTTTGAGCAAAGCCATACCCTCCTTTGGAATGTAATTATTCTCAAGAGCTTGCTTTTGAGCCCTGGCAGAGACTGACCACTGCACATCAGTCGACCATTTGACCTGAACTTTCCATCAGGGATTGGGTATTATCTGAACTATAAAGCCATAACTTGGAGTCTATGACCATAACTTTGAGTATATGACTTGCATCTCCTCATCAGTTGGGGGCAGCGTGAGGTCTTACAGGATTGAATATTTTGAAGACCACGTGGCTCACAGTGTCAGTATGCTGACTCCTGAGGTACCGTCTTAATCTCAAACCACTGCTAAGTCTCCATGGGGGTATTCCTGATGGCCAGTCTGATCAAGCAGGAACATTTTTGAACTCGGTTTACAAATGGGGCCATAGAGTTGCACTGGTGTGAACTGGACTGTTGTGGCTTTGTATTCATATTTGGGTATGGTCTTGGAGGACAGCAGAGAGGAGAATTTCTTTCACGAGGAAGAATTACAAGTGGTACATGTTGTCTGTTTTCCTGGAGGGAAAAATGGCCTGAGATCAGAATGTATACAATTTCATGGGCTATAGTTTACTTTTAGCCAGACAGACAGAGATTTGGAAAGAAGGAGACTAGAGAAAAAAAATGACAGAAAGATCTAGGGAAGAGAATGTGGGTAAGCCTCTCAAAATGGTCTGTGAGAATGTGAGAATGTTTGCGGCCCATGTGGTTTTTCACCAAGGGGTGCTCACTTTGAGGGAGTCTTCTTATAACCAAGTAGACAATTAATGTGCCCTGTTAATACCAATCGGTCTCTTTCCCCTGCCATCCCAGTGGTTTTTTGGTGGAGCAATGGTGGACCAGGTGATACAAGTGGCCGTGGGGGTAGGATGAGAAGGATGGGGCTCATCCCTTGAGTGAGGCTGACGTCTTCCACCAAAGCTGAGTGAGACTAACTGGAAGCCTTGTTGCAGCCCCAGATCCTGGAATGGAGGAAAACCAGCCAGCTCAGGGGCAGTTCTCTTGCATTTGAACTTTTCCACTGTGTGGAGGTCAGTGATTCATGCTTACAGAAATAGACATCAACACTGGGTATGATGCTTCTGCGACATCGAGAAGGAACTTACTAAATGCCTTATTCATGGTAGTGGCATCCCACAAAACATTTCCTCTGACCAAGGAAATTATTCTACAACCTTCTTCCTTCTGCCAAGCTCAGTGGGTTCATTGATATTTAAAAGGTGCTTCATCACCCATATAATGGGGACCTTTTAGCATGATGAAATAACCTAATGGAGATCTAGGTATGGTATCAGTGGGGAGCCAGCACTTTCAGGGTTGGAATTGTGTCCTGTAGGGTGCAGTAGATGTTTAATCAGTTATCAATAGGTGGTGGTGGTTTTCCACACCAAAAAAATGAGCATCTGGGAACCAACAGATAGACACAGGAGTGGAGCTGTCATACCTACCCACACACTTGTACATATTTTGCTTCCTATTCCCACAGCTTCAGTCTCCCATGGAGGTTGTTTTCTACACCAGAGACACAGCGAAGGTCCCACTGAACCAGAAGTTGAGACTACCACCCAACTCTTGTATCACTGGGTGAGCCCCCCAGAACAAGGACAACCATGCTGGCTGGGGTGGTGGATCCTCATGATCAAGGGGGGTATATCGTTGCTGTTACACAGTGCAGGAAGGGGTGAGTGTTTCTGGAGCTCAAGGATTGTCAGTATGCCTCTTAGTGGAGCAAGTCCATTGATTAAAATTGATAAAAAACTGTAGCAACACCACATAAGTGGAACCAGAAAGGACTCATACCTTTTGAGATGGAAAGTCCGGGTCATGCAGAAGATGGAGAAGTCTTGGCAGCAGCAAGTGCTTTTGAGCAAATGCAACTTGGATGGATGGTGGGGAAGGAAGATAAGGAATACAACAAAGTTGTTGCCCACGTGAGAACCAGAGACATTGCTTACAGGTCTGTGCCCCGCTTACCACATTAGTTGTGTACTGTAGTCTTACAACTAAGTGATACCATTGTGGAAGAAGATCCCAGAACTAGAAGGCACTGTGTGGACGCAAGCCCAGAAATCTGAAGGAGGGTTTGGAAATTCCATAGACCTTGAAAATGAGGTATTTTAGCCAATTTAACTTACACTGCAAGTAACAGGGAATCTCTACCTAATATCAAAGTTTTGAGCGCAAAATTTGCTCTATAACTTAGACCAGGAGGGCTTTTGGGTCATCCAGAAAGTAATTTGGTTTATAAGAGTCCAAAATCCAAAGAGATGGTCTAAGTGTTGAGTGTCTTCCTAATGGTAGGGGAACAAAACGAAACCCCTTGCTTTTGCTTTGGAGGAGATATTCCAATAGGCTCTCAAATTCTGGAACATCAGAAACTGAGCTGGCAGGTGCTCTATTTTTATTGTATTTCTTTTTACTTCTCTATCATGCAGGTGTCTAAACAAGGTTTCTGGGAACCTGTCATTTCCAGCCCTTAGGATCCTAATCATGATATCGTTCATGCCAGTGACAAGTGTGATGTCCTGTAGGATGGGCCCCTGGGGTGGTACGGGCCCCCGAGGTGTGGTTAGGGCATGCAATGGGAGTTGTACATAATTCACTGTTAGATTACACCACCTACTTATCCTCTGATCATTACTGTGGCCTTCCCTGTTTCCTCTTCTCTTTAGGGCAATTGTGACACCCTCTCAATTGCCGGTGCCACCCTCCTTTAAAAAATCCTGGTGCTTCCTGCACCAATGTTTTCATCAAGGCCCCAAAGAAGGAGACCTTTGAGAGCAGAGTGTGAGCGCATGTGGGTAGATGGAACGAATTCAGGCTCCTTGGTAAATGCAGCTGTAGCATATATTCAGCCTAATCTACAATTATGTTCCATCCTATTTGGTTGCGCACTCTCAAATCCCCTTCCACGAGTATCTTTCAGATTCTGGATGTGTAGAAAGCACATTTCGACATCTCTTTTTAGATGCTCTGTCTCTGGGATTTGAATCCTGAAGGACAGGTTGTCCTTCTAAAACGTTGCTGGAGCTGAGCATCCCTGGTTCCTGACCTTCCTGAACACAATAATCCAATTCCCAAAGCTACACAGCATCCTTTGTACACATTCCCTTCTATGGAAGCTAGAGTACTAACTAACGCAGAGACTGGCACTAGATAATAAGCTGCCAACCACCGACTCTCTGAAAAACATGAATTATTTAGAATTTATATTGGGCCAAGATGGGAAGAGGGACAGTGGGATTCTTAATCATTCTCTAAGATGGGAAGTCAGCCCATGCACTGTGTACTGGCAACACAGCTAATTAAATCATCACCCATGGTGCAATGGGCTGAGGAGCCCACTGAGGGTAAATCCCCGGGGAACCAGGAACTTGTGGAGAAGACCAAGTAAAAGGGACTCAGATTCTCCTGAGCAGTGCTCGCTCCATGCCAGGAGACAGTCAAATCCCTAAAGTCTTTCCTCAAGGAACAGGATGAAACCCAGAGCCCTTCTGTGATCATAAAACAGTCTCCTGCTCCTCGATGTTTGCCATGCCTGCGCACCTAACAACAAGGATCTGAACTTGGCCCTGGGGGAGGGCAGCAGGGTGAGCAAGTTGAGATGCGAAAAATAGTTCATAAAAAAGAAGCTTAACAGCTAGAGAGGAAATGTAAAATATTCTCTTTGCTCATCCCAAACCTGTTTGGCTTAGCTTGGGTCACGGTCCTGCCCCATGTGTGAGTGGAATGGGTTCCATGTTTGACAGCACACCCCAGTCACCAAACCAGGGAGAAGCGAAGGAAAGGCATGGGGGCAGAGAACATAGACAACGATCTGCTTGGGGAACCAACACTGGGGTGTTTGTACAGTGGCCATCGGGCACCTGATCCCGAGGTGGCCAATTCCTAGATGAAGACAAAGGAATTAGGGCGAATCTGCCTTGAGTACTTACTATGTGTGAAGCCTCCCACAGGATGCTTTACATAAGCCATCATGTTCAATCCTCATAACATTTCTGGGATGCAGGTACCATAAGAATCCCAGTTTACAGAATAAGAGCCTTTCATGGTGGAGCCGGGCTCAGACAGTTGACCCCACAATGCCCCAACCACATAAGAGGAGAGGTGGTATATTAGCTAAGGTGATGAGACTCATGGTCTCCAGTCTAGAACCTTCACTGGAGCATATTGGAAAGACACAAAAATCAACAGTAACAAGAGAACAAAAGGGGCATGCAGAGATAAGCAGAGACAGACATGCACAGAGAAAATCTGGTCTCTAGAGCAATTAATTGAGGGTCCTAGAATCAAGTTCTAGTTGACTTACAGCCTTAAAATAAATTGGCCAACAAAAAGAAAAAGAAACATTAACAAAAAACAAATGAAATCATCTCTGACTGAAGGTGGCTTGATAGAATTCTGTTCTTTGTCACAGAAAAAGCAACCAGGGGATTAACATATTCCTGGTGTGCTTTCAACCCCAGCAGAAGGACTTCATGGGGTTGCGACTGGTGAGTCTGACAGCAGAGAGGGGTTCCCAGTGTGGCCGGCAGTGGGGAGCTCTAGTCCCGGGGCATTGGATAATTTAGGAAAGAGCAGCTGTGGGGGGTGGGGGGGCTGCCTGGAGGCCCCATGGAACTCTGGCCAATGGCAGGGCCCCAATACTTCACCATTATAGAAACACCCAGGGGACAGAGGAGCTCGAGTGCAAAACAGCTAAATATATAGTCCAGCAACTTTTTGAGGCATAATGTCTTTCATATAATGCCCCAAAAGTAGCTTTTTGAAAAATGCACAACTACCTTTTCCTTTCTGTTTGTATTACTCATAGTGTCCAGACATTCCTCTAGGGACAGTCACTTAGTGGACAAGTCAGGGACCGAAACTCAAACACATTTAAAATTTAGATTTTCAGGCTGCTGACACACATTCCTTCAGAGGCCAGGACGCGTGGGCTGTGTTTGTTTGCGGAGGCCCCGGGATGTCACCACCTTAGAGAAAAAATGGATATTAAAATACAGACTTACGGGTAACAGAAATAGTCTACCTTTCAAAGGAAGTCCTTGTGCAGGAAATCGAAGGTGTTCCACCAGGCGGTAACTGAGCGTCCTACTAGCTTTTACAGACTTTTTTATTAGAACATTAAGGCACATTTATAATTTGGACAGAGCAAAAAAATCAGCCATAATTCCATTATTGTAGTGCCTTAAAAAATTTCTTATGTGTTCCTTTGTTCCCAAGGTTAGGTTTACTCTTTCTACGCAGTTGCATAAAGCCCTTCGGTTTTTCTCCACCCCACAGGAGAGGTGGGCGTTCCTTCATGTTGTTATTTAATAGTTATCCTTATTTTTAATCTAAAGTTCATCAAAGACTTTGGCTCACTGGATTCCAAGTGAGAACTTGGGTATAGCTTGATGGTAGAGAGTTAGTTCCTAAAACCTACTCCAAATGAACCTCAGATTCATATTGGAGCGTGACTTGGCTGTCCTGAGTGTAGCCAGTTCTGCCTTAAAGAGCAGAAGACAAAGAGAAGGAATATTAAACAGGGATAGCAAGCGGGCTCGTGGCTCGGGAGATACAGGTGAATCTCAAGGGCATGTTAGACTAACAACTCACCGAATCCAGAAATGTGATAAACGTGGATGGGGAGTCAGCGACTGGCCAGGCACATGGAAGAGCGTGTGAATGGGAGACGCGATGACACCAGTGGGAGGGAACGACAGATGAGAAGGGTCACGGCGCCCCGGGCTGGCAGCTCCGTCACCCCTAGATGGCCCAGGATGCTCGTGGCCAGCTGTAGCCGCATGACATGATGGCCTCTCCAGAGATCGAGTCACTGTGCTTCTCCAGAAAAAACGAGCACGTGTTATTGTCTCCAGGCACCTCTGTCTGTTGGGCCCTTGCACCACCCCAGCTCTGATCTTTGTCATCACACCTTCAGTGGGGAGGGATGGCGTGGGAGACAGGGATGATGGGACAGGGAGGTGTCCGTCCTGCCCTGTACGCTGGCCTGCTGGATACCAGCCACACCTCTCGCCCTTGCTGCTGGCGCTGTGTGTTAAATGCATTTAATGACCTGTGTGCTTCTAGAATTTTATTTTATTTTTTAAGATTCTATTTATTTGGCAGGGAGAGAAAGTACAAGGGGGGGGGGAGCAGCAGGCAGAGGGAGAGGGAGAAACACACTCTGCGCTGGGCTCGGAGCCCAATATGGGACTCAATCCCAGGACCCTGGGATCCTGACCTGAGCTGAAGGCAGACGCTTAACTGACTGAGCCACCCAGGCGTTTCAGTTTCTAGCATTTTAATTTGGTCTGTGGGCCTTTTCATTTCTGATGGCTAAGAGGGCATGCCTGGCAGTGCACGGAAGGGCCATCATTGCATCAAAGTATGCATTTCCCACAGGACAGGTCATCAGAAGGTGTCCTAGCCTGGAGACAACTCTCATTGCCCTAAACTTTCACAGTTTTCCCAGTAAAGCTCAGACATTTGAGTTTACCTTCCTCGTATGGCCATAGATTGGAACTTCAACTAAAGATGCAACAAATTATTATGCAATGCCACAAAGGCACAGCGTTTAAAACACAACACGCTTTACTTATTTTTATTTTTAAGTGTGTACTAAAAAATCCCTAAATGAGTTTAAGAACAACGGGTGTACTTGGCACATTTGCACATCTGTTTTTCATTTGAAACCATGGATGCTTAAAATTAGTTTCTTGCTTGCTTGCTTGCTTTCTTTCCTTCTTTTTAAGAGAGAGAAAGAGAGCAAGAGCGAGCAGGGTCAGGGGAGGGGCAGAGGTAGAGGGAGAGAGAATCTTAAGCAAACTCCTTGCCCAGCACAGAGCCTGGTGCGAGGTTTGATCTCATGACCCTGAGACCATGTCCTGAGCCGAAACCAAGAGTCAGACCCTTAATCGAATGAGCCATCCAGGCTCCCCTAAAATTTTGATTTTACATTTAGCACTGGTTTCTAAAGGTGCCCTTTGATTCTATAAATACTAGATTTCGGCTCTTTACAGAACACCCAGGTAATGACATATGACATAAAAAGAGGTGGTTGTCCTTGCTGAAGGGACGCTGGATTCCCAAACAGACTTGCAGAGAGTGACCATTGTGCCACCTCTAATTAACACTGCTGGGGCTGAGCTTATGAAGAGGGCTCTGAAGACAAAGTCGGCACGGAGGGAGAACACCCACACTGACGAAGCACATCCAGTGTCAGCTGTGGGGCAGGCGTTGCACTCCCTTGTTGCTATGCAAGCTTCAGGCACCCCTCTTTGGACATCAGCAGGGTAACTGAACATGAAATGAACATCTCTGTCTGGTTCCTTCTCCAGTCCTCACTAAATGCTGACAGGTGGATGGCCCCAGAGAAAGTCCCAGGCACTCGGTGAGCAGAGGCTCACAGACCTCCAGCCCCCAGAGCATTTGTCACCTGTCCGGCTGTGGCAGCCACCCCCCTGGGTCCATCCAGGGAGGTGTGAGCCGTAACTCTACCAGCAAAGGACTCACGAGCTTCTTTGTGGTGGCGCAAAGCCAGCCAATACAATACGATGGCTGGAGCAGTTTAAAAACAAGAAAACGTGGTGTAGGGCGGGTTGCCACCTCGGGGGGCTCCATCCTGGGGGGGGCTGTCTAGTGGAACTGGAGGTGGAGCCTTCAATCTGCACAGACTACACCCAGCCGAACACTACTCATCTTGCTGCACCTGCTTTCGACAGCACACAAACGTCCTGCTGCTCTCCTCTCTCCTCCTCCTTGGCACCGGTCAGAACTTGGCTTGCTCCACAAGGTACTTAGGCCCCGGGCATCCACTACTTGTGGTTAAGTACTCCATAAATAATAATAGCAATAATGGTGATGTGTGAATTTGTGTGGTGCTTGATCACTCCCAAAGTGCTGATACTTGGAAACTCAACTTTTCACCATGACAGCCCAGCTGGAACTCGATGTAACACCCCCACGCCCCTTGATTCTCACCTGCACGTCACCTCTGACAGTAGATGACTGACTTCCAGGTGCTCCCGAGTCTTTTTTTTTTTAAGATTTTATTTATTTATTTGACAGAGAGAGAGACAGCCAGCGAGAGAAGGAACACAAGCAGGGGGAGTGGGAGAGGAAGAAGCAGGCTCCCAGCAGAGCAGGGAGCCCGATGCGGGGCTTGATCCCAGAACGCTGGGATCACTCCCTGAGCTGAAGACAGATGCTTAATGACTGAGCCACCCAGGCACCCCCTGAGTCTTGACCCCATATTTGTCAGGGGCCAGTTCTCTGCCTCTGCTCAGAGTGGACCTCCTGGCCCCCTTCCTTTCGTACACTCCACCCAACCTTCTCAGTGCTGGGCTTTCCTTGGGGGGCCTTTCTGTCCCTCTCCCAGCAGATGGGGCCCTCTTCTCTTAACCTATCTCACACCCAGCATGTTCTCTCCCAAAGCTTGTACAGCGCATGCTTATTTATCCGTGGGACTGTGTGTGGTCACTACACATGGCCTGGTTGAAGGTGAGGTTCAGAGCCGGGTTCTGCAAGCAGGTCAGTGTGTGCAGACACAACTTCCGGCCCTGCCCAGGAGCCCCAAATCGAGTAGGTGTGAGCTTCAGCTCTCTGGCCTCACTTACTTCAAGAAGATGGTGGTTTCTGCCACATGGCGTTGCTGTCATGATAACATTGGGGGGTCCACTTTAAGCACTTGGAAGAGGGCCTGGGACACCCACAGCACATAGGGTGGTTGTCATTATGTGAGGGCCACATGCGGTCCCTGCTGGAGGTGGGTTCATGCTCGCAGGGAACTCCGCTCCTGTCCCCCCATTATGTCCCCAGCGTCCACCACAGCACCTGCACACGGCAGGCTCTTGATAAACATCTCTTGAACAAATGGGTGAACGATGAGTTCAAGCAAAGAAGAAAGATTGGTCCCAAGGGGCAAGCAAACATTACTACCATTTAGACTACCTTCTTTAGGGGATAGAAGAAAAGATGTGCCTGCTTCTGTGCCAGTAAAATGTGAACTGCTTGTCAGACCTTCGACACAGCACCAGGCACGCAGCTCTCTGATCCTTTATTCTGAAGACAAATGATGGGTCTCGTCATGTAGTTGGGGGGCACGTGTGCTGTGGACCCTGTGGGGGGCAGATGTTCTTCCCTGCTTTCTACCAATCTACAGGATGTGTCATCCCAGAGACCAAAACCTTTCTGAGGGTAGACCTTATCTTATTTACTGTTGCATTCGTCATGCTTGGCCCAACGCATTATACCTGAAAATACGTTGACTTGAATTCCAGTTTCTGGGTAGATATAAGGGTTGGGAATGAAGCTGATAAAATGAGAGTGGGATCTGACATTTAAAAAATTATTTAGGCTTTGCCACATAAAAAAAGACAACAAACAGAATACAGTATATTCTGATACGGTCAAGGACACTGGCCAACTCCATCACTCTTCTGGTCCCTGATAATCTCCTTTTTTCTCATGGGGTTTCCTGAGGTTCAGTCCATTTCTTGGTAAACATTGAGTGAATTTTCATGTATTGTTTTGCTTGTTTTTATTGAGAATGAATTTCAACTAGAAATTCTACAGGTAATGTCATGTAGATTAAATTAGCCTGACTGTAATATTCCAATACTTCAATGGTTTAAAGGAAATTCAGTTTTGTTATCTGGAAGGAATGGTTTCCTAATGATGAAAAGAGAAAATGAGAGCTTTAATTATCAAAGAAAGAACCACACAGAGAATGGTCTATGTAGACTTCTTAAGTAAAAGAAAAAAACCCAACAACCCCCAAGTACTGCTGTTTCTTAATTATGCAGTCTCAAGATAAGTGTTGGAATAATTCTTTTATTAGAAACTCAGCCTCTGTGAGAAATTCATATTTTTGTTATTTATTTGAAAAGCTCTTAAACATCTCTTTCTTAAAAGCAATGATAATTAGCCCTAGGAGACCAGCTCACCAATCAGTCTCTAAACTGATACAAACAGGAGCGGCAATCAGGTTAACTGGCAGTGCCTGCTCCCTAATTTAGAAGTTCTTTATTGGTTTTGGCTCTGCTCTGCATGAGCAAAGCTGGCTAGGCTCCTGCTCTCATGGGTTCATCGTCTCCAGAAGTAAGGAGAACATGAGAAGTAAATAGTCGCGCAAATATACCTGTAACAGCTTTTTTTTTCTCCCCCCTCCTTTTTTCAACTACCTTTCATAGTAAGTGGTAAAAGCGACAAGTGGAGGGTATCTTGGGAGCACATCAGAGAACTTTATTAGGTTGGGGGAGCAGGGATGGCCTTTTGGGGATTTAAGATGAACCTGGATGGTCAATGGGGTTGAGCAGGAGGAGAGCGAAGATGGGTGTTCCAGGCAGAGGGAGGTGTATGTTCAAAGGCCCTGGGGCTGATAGTTTGGTCAATTTCAGAAAACAAAGGCAGGAAAGTGTGGGCTGATGGTGGAGCGGGGGGGAGGGTGGCTTGCTGTGTGTGTGACCAGGTAAGCAGGGACAGATCCCATAACATGCTTGCTTGTATCTGTTGACGCCAGGACCTCCCATCAATGCTAGAACTACTCCTAGTTCACTCTCAAGATTCAGCCAAGCGTCTTCTCTCTTGTGGAGGGTTAGTAGGCCCTGTGGATGCAAGGCCACTGCCTCCTGAAGGAAGTCAGTCATCTTTCCCTCAAACCGGGTCATTTCCATTTTTAAATTTGATGAGAGCAGCAGCGCTCAACTTGGGGCAATTTTGCACCCCAGGGGACATTTTTAGTTGTCAGACTCATGAGGAGAATGCTACTGGTGTCTGACGGAGAGAGGCCAGGGACACCGCTCGACATCTGACAATGAGCAGGACAGTCCCCGTGCCCCAGTCATCCACCCACAATGTCAGTACTGAGGGGCTGAGGAACACTGTTTTATTTTTTTATTTCTTTTTTTAAAGATTTTATTTATTTGAGAGACAGAGAGAGAACGAGCACGAGCAGGGGGAGGGGCAGAGGGACAAGCAGACTCCCCACTGAGCAGGGAGCCTGATGTGGGGCTCCATCCCAGGACCCTGAGATCATGACCTGAGCCAAAGGCAGATGTCTGACTGACTGAGCCATCCAGGTGCCCCAGGAACCCTGTTTTAGAGCAATGTTTTCCAGACTTCAAGTTGCAGCCTATTAGTAGGCTATGCAATCTCTCTCTGTTGACAACATAGAGAATACACAGACCCGTGTGTCCTGTGTTACAACTCCGCATTTTATGAATGTACACCACACGCACGTGTTTCTGTATAGTGAGACGCATTGCCGAGTGCATTCCTTACCACAGTTAAGACAGTTTGAAAAGTCACTGGTGTAGAGAACCTAGCAGTACCTTCCAGCTAGGCTGTCCTTCTAGCTCCATCACGCACCTGACCGATCTGGGAGTAGCTGTCGCCAGAGCCCAGACATGACCAGGACGAGAACGTTTGCCTGCCGCCCTGTTGCCCCCTGTGGGAGTCCAGGCTAGCATCCCAGCTCTTCACCCTCTGGTGTGACCGTGGTGGCCCGAGGCTCAGCCCTTCCCTCTGCCTTCACTCCACTTCTGCTACCCACTCTCCATGAACTTGTCCTTGACATTTCCCTCTGCCTGATGCACCATTCACCACCTTAACTGGTCAATTCCCATTTAATCTTCGAAGACAGATCTCAAGTCCCACCTCCTCTGTGAAGCCTCGTCTTGCTCTGTCCCTCATAGAATTCATGGTCTCCACCTCTGTTATCTTCACAGGATTTTGTCCGTTTCTCCATTATAACAACGACCATGTGTTTTTCACGGCTGCCCAACTGTGAGCTCTTTGAGGGAAGTAACTGTGACTTACCTTACAGTCTCGGAACCTTGAGTGTGCCTTGCCCATAAGGTGAGGCATAGTCAAATAAATTCATGAATGGAGAGAGTGACTTAAAGTCCTTATATTGCGGGGGCCTGGGTGGCTCAGTCAGTTAAGAGTCTGCCTTCCGCTCAGGTCATGATCCTGGGGTCTTGGGATCGAGCTCCCTGCTCAGTGGGGAGTCTGCTTCTCCCTCTCCCTCTGCACCCCCCCAGCTCATGTGCTATCTCTCTTTCAAATAAATAAATAAATAAAATCTTAAGAAAACCCCAAAGTCCTCATATTGCTAATTATTTCATAAACTGAAGTATCTTTTTGAGAGAAAAAACTTTGAAATATATTTGCTGGATTTTCATGTAATGTAGATTTTCCTTATGTGTTTGTGGAGTCTGTCTATTTTTCTGATTATTCAACAAATGCATGCCTATTGAAGATACTTTGGATAGAACAGAAAGATGTAACAAACATAATTATATATATAGTGTATATATACACACGAATGTTTCTGATTATATAATCTATATTATGTGTATATTTCAACAGATATGGATATGGATATAGATATGTACATATAGTTCTATCACTATCGCTATAGATATATTCATATAACTACAGATATATCGGATAGATATAGATATATAGCTACAGATACGGATATAGACACAGATAACAACACTCCCACCTGGCAGTAGCAGGACTCGTCTAAAATCGTAAGGTTTCCTTCATGGTACGGATTTGCTTAGATTTAATACGGATTTAACCATCAGCTCAGCGCATACAGGGAAAGCATTATCGTCGCAGCTACTGAATGCATCCTTGGGTTTTTGGTGATAGGCAAGTGTCTCCCTGGTCCGTTGATCCTCAGAGCTAAACAGCGCCCCTCAAATTTCAGTTGTGATGCACGCCGGGTCAGGAGCGGGCCGAGCTCTGCTGCCCCCGTGTGTCCCAGCGCAGAACTGGAGGAGGTGGGAAGCTCCGTCGAGCGGCAGGCCCAGGAAGCGCGCGTCAGGGGCGCTGGTTTTGGAGCCCCAGGAAGAAAGTTGAAGGTTCTCGCCCGAGAACAAATAGCTTCAGTGGGCCAAGGCTCAAGGCTCCCTGTTAAAACTAGAAAGGTCCGGTTTGTCTTTGTGTACTGGCTGCTGGGGAATTGCCCACCCGCAGTTCCAAAGAACAAGCTTGCAGGAGCTGCTTCGGTATTCCGCAACAAATTGCGTATCGGTGGATTCTGCGTTGCGGTTGGCCCGGACTGCGCGCGGAAGAGAGAGAAATCTCTCCCGTTGCCTGGAGCTCCGGATGTTTTCGGTGGATTGCTGATTGTCTCGGCCAAATCGTCTTCTTGTGACCATTCCCTAAATATGGACGGTCAACGAACATAGGCTACGATGATGGTGACTTAACATATATTTTTAAAGGATTTATTTGTTTATGAGAGAGAGAGCATGCCCTCAAAGGGACGGAGCGAGAGGGAGAGAGAGAATCTCAAGCCGACTCCCCTCTGATCATGGACTCCAGCCCGACAGGGGGCTCGATCCCATGACCCTGAGAGATCGCCATCTGAGCTGAAATCAAGAGTCGGCAGCTAAATGGACTGAGCCACCCAGGCGCCCCTAAATATAACTTGGGTATTTAGTGCAGTTGCTCTGAGTAGCACCTGCAGTCTTGACACTGCCAGGGGGTTGTTCGTAAGCTTTCCTCTGGAGGGAGGACCCTTCCTCGACCTGAGCCTTAGCTTCGGGTCATACAGGGACCAGCTCCCCGCAGTGCTCATCAAGGCCAGCCTCTCCTCGGCTTCCTGTGGAGGACAGACAGCCCTTCAAGGCTTTCTTTCCAGGACACTGTGCTACTTGAGTTTCCTTTCTCACCTGTGATCCCAGCCAAGCCACTGAAGTTTTCTGAGTGTCTGCAACCTCGTCCGCAGAACGCGGGCTTGGGCTGCACGATCTTCAGGAGCTCTGGGATCCTAAACGGGAGGTGACACAGAAGTGAGGGGGTCGGATGCGATTGGAAAGAATGCTGCAGATGGGAGTGGAACGCTTCCGCTGGCTCTCTGAAGGGCAATAAAACTGGGGCAGGGGACCTTTACCAGCGCTTCGCCGCCAGGGACGTTTTTGGATGTGGACTGTTGGAGGAGTTCTCAAGGTGTTCACAGTTTTGGAGACTCAGGCCGCCGTGGTGCTCCTGGGAAGTTGGCCCCCCCCAGTAAACAGGCACTGAGTGCGGGCAGACGCTGAGCCGGCGTCTCCAGGACACTCAGAGGAGGAGTGCCAGAGTGCGTGCCCCGGGGATGGCCAAGAGCGCTTCACCCCTGGGGCCATCTTCACTCCATACGGCCATGTCCATCATTAGAGAGTTTGCAGTGTCATATCTCCCATGATATGACCACGTCTGTACAAACAAATCTGCTACATGCCATCAGGAGCCTGGCCATCATTAATCCTACTGAAGAAACATCCAGTCTTTGGAGTCTGCAACTGTCTTCCATCCATTCACATCACTGTCCCATTGCACCACAAGGAAAGCAGACCTGGAGATCTTGTCTGGAGTAGCGCTGACTGCTGATATAAGTAAAAGTAGCCTTTGGAATAAGAATTATAAGGAGCCCTACTTCTGTGGGCTGTTCACATGCACCATACTCTTGACCTCACCTGTGGTGTACAGGGATTGAGAGTCACACACAGATGGGGCCGGGTCTCACTGTAAATGGTGGGATGGCTTCTCGGTGGTCTCCAGGGCCATTGGTTACTATTTCAGGCCTTCGCTGGTTGATTCAACAGAAGTCTGTTCTGGTGTCTGCTTCCTCCATAAAGTGCTCTCCTCTTTACCTCCGCGACGGTACAGTTTTCTCTCAGCACTGTCGGCCAAATCCTCTTCCTGTGACCATTTCCTAAATATGGACGGTCAACGAACATAGGCTACGATGATGGACTATTACCCATGTCCCACTGCCACTCTCTGCGCTGAGGCTGCTGACACGCTCTACTGTAACTATGGGCACGGCCTCCCAACAGATCTCTCATCTGTCCTCAGCTCAGGCTGCCCCCACCCCCTGTCCCTCCCTCACTCCGCATTCAAAGTGATCACCACTGAGGGCAATTTCAGAGGATGTCTCTTTTCTGCTTAGCCCCTTTCATGCCTCCTAATTGCCATCAGAATAGATCTGAACCCCTTTTGAAGGCCCAGACTTTCATGGACTTTTTAAAAAAGGAGTTGAAAAAGATGAATTATTTTATCTTTGCAGTAAGAAGGACGCGCGGATGGGGTTCACGTGGCACCTGTGGAAGGTTTTGGCAAAGTCATGAGAGTTGCTGCCATTTTTTGAATATCAACTACATTTTAAGATCTTTAATATATGATATTTCATTTACTTCCCATGAAAATTCTCTGAGGTCTGTGTCATACTGTATTACATCTCCATGTTACAGAGAAGGAAATGCAAGCCCAGAAAGGATCAAGTGAACTGAGCGAAGTTGTACAGGGGCTAGGTGGCAGAGCTGGGACTTGAATCCAGACCGAGTGACCACCCAGAGTCTGTGGCCTCTACCTCCACCCTCAATTCTGTGAGGCACATAGGATTGATGCTGGGCACTGAGCAAATTGGGATTTGTATTTCATTATTTTTTTTAAGTAGGCTCCACGCCCAGCATGGAACCCAATGTAGGGCTCGAACTCATGACCCTGGGATCAAGACCTGAGCTGGGATCAAAAGTCAGATGCTCAACCCACTGAGTGCCCCGGGCGCCCCTGAGCAAACTGGAATTTTAATAACTTTGGAGATAATTCTTAAACAGAAGTGTTTTCTTATAGAAGGAAGGAAAGCATATTTTCTTAACAAATTGAGTATAATTTGTCCTGAATGGAGAAGTCATGAAGACAGAGACAGAGCGGGAAAACATTGCTTTACTTTCCAGGTTATGCAAGATAAACCCAGAGAATGCCGGCTTCCAGTTCCTGTGCTGTAGGAGGAGGACTGGAGCCTGTCAATGCCATTTTCAGCTCTGAAATTCTGGGCCTTTCTGACTATTCGCTGCAAAATGAATCTTTTCTGTTTCTAAGGCAAGCTCCTGTGGAATGAGAAGAGTACGCTTTTAGTTTTAACTTAAATGTTTTAAAATTTAAATACAAATGTGCTTGTTTGAATAAACATACCCATCTGTTGTAGGAAAAAAACACTTATTCAGAGTACATTTTCTTCAGAATACAAACATTTTATTTTCAATGTGACAATGCTATTCTCTGTCGTGGTTGTGTTTCGGTCAGCTATTGCTGTGTAACAAACTGCCCTGGTGTTTCATGGCCTCGAACAGCAACGATGGCATATTTGCTGCTCACGCATCTGCAGTTTGAGAAGGGATCACCAACTTCCCCTGGCAGCCGAGCAGTGTGAAGGCTGTCTGGTGGCCAAGACCTTAGCTGGGGCTGCTGGTTGGAGCTGCGGCCTCTCCGCGGGGCCTGAGGCTCTCAGGACTTGGGGGAGGGGTTCGGAGGGGTAAGGGAGGGGGTAGGCAGCTAGATGCCCTATCAGTTTTTACGACCTAGTCTCTGAGACCCTGTGGCATCACCTCTGTCACATCCTATTCATTACAGCAGTGACAGAGGCCAGCCCAGGACCAAGGGAAGGACAGTGGACATCATGATGGAGGAGTGTCCTCTCTGAAGATAGAGATTTTGTCTATCTTTCCTCTGATGAACACAGCACGCGGCACATAGTAGGGCCTGTGTTTGCACATAGTAGGTCCATGTTTGTTGAGCGAATGAAGACTCTGAACATTTAATAATAAAAAAAATCCAATAATAAATTTGGAAAAGATTGGGACAGACATTTCACCAAAGAAGAAAAAGAGATGAAGATAAACTCATGAAAAGATTCTAAACATCATTAGTCATTAGGGAAATGCAAATTAAAACCACAGCAAGATACCACTACATAGCTATTGGAGTGGGTAAAATGGAAAAGACTGGCCACACCAAGTGTTGGTGAAGATGTGGGGCAGTTGGCACTCTCTTACATTCTGGTGGGAACGTAGCATGGTAAAGCCATGGCTGTTTGTTTGGTTTTTTTAAAACATGTTAAACATATTTACTGTACAATCTGGCCATTCCACTGCTAGGTATTTAAATACAGAAACAAGAGTGTTTGTTCATACCAAGCCTTGTGCTCAAATGTGCACAGCAGCTGTATTTGTACAGTCCAAATCAGACAAAAATCCAAGCATCCATCAGCAGGTGAGCGGGTAAGCAGACTGTGGTATACAGCCAGGCAATGGAACAGTGGAGTATGACAGAACAAAACAACGTGGGTCAATCTCAACACAACGACACAGACTGAAAGAAGCCAGATAAAAAAAGGTACATACTAAATAATTTCATTTCTAGAAAATGCTAGAAAATGCAAACAAATCTTTAGTGACAGAAAAGAGGTCAGTGGTTTCCTGGGAATGGGGTGGGGGCGAGAAAGGCTGGGAGTGGGGTGTACGGGGCCACGAGAATTGTTTCATTGTGATTGTCTTAGTTCCCTCTTGATGCTGTATCAGATTGTCATAAACAGTAGCTTAAAACACCACACATTTATTCTTTTACAGTTCTGAGGGTTAGAATTCCAGAATGAGTTGCTAAACCTCAGAGGTGTCAATAGGGCTGATTCCTTCTGGAAGCTTCTGGGAGGATCTGTGCCTGCCTCTTCTAGTGTCCAGAGGCTGCCAGCATTTCCTGGCTCCTGGCCCCTCCCTCACAACAATCCAGCCTCTGCTTCCCTCTTATAAAGACCCCTGGAGACTTCCAACCTCCAGACTGTTGTGTACGCCCCCTAGTCTCTGGTTTTGTGTCATGGTAGCCCTGGCAAACTGGCAGAGATGGGGAGAGGGAGACTTGGAAAGATGTGTCTGGGACTTTAGTAGGTGCCATGGGCAGAGAAACCATGTCACTTCTGAACACTTTGGTTATGTTTTGTTTTGTTTGCTTATGTCAAATTTTGTCCCCTGTCCTCCGCACCCCAACACAGATTTGGTCTGCTCCTGGTTTTGCATCTCTCGTTGCTCTCATGTTATCCAGCACTGACCACGTCCCTCCTCTCCCTCCATCCCCTTTGTATCTTGCCCGATGTCCTCAGGACGCATCCACCTCCTGGCCTATCCGGTAACAAGAACTCACATTAACCCCAAGCCACGAGAGGCTTTACCCCTTGGAAAGTCACAGCCTGGATGTGTGCAGGCAACTCCACCATCAAGAGGCCCCCGGGAAATGCACGCATGGCAAGGAACACAATTCCTTACGGGATGGAGGAAGATCGTCCTCTGGCCATTTGTGGCTCTGGTCCCATGGAGATGCCACAGACAGTCGTGCCCCTAGTGGCTTCTGAGATGGTATCCCAGGACATCTGTGTGGGGCTCCCAGCGCTCACTCTTTCACACCCCAAAGGTGCGGCATAGTGAGCCCCGCACTGAACCGTTTTGCTCTTCCCCGCTCATCTTTGCCATCCAAATCCGGCTGAATGCCGCTCAGAAGGGGTGATGCTCTTACTGAGAGTTAGCCACAAGCCCATGACTGCCTGTGATTGTTGTTTCCTCAACTACTGGTGACTCTGTGTGTACACGCGACACTGGAAGGCGTGTACCTACACGAAGCTCCTTGCCGTGACGTTGGAGGGCCCCCCGGCGTCCTGTAACTTTATGTGGAAGCTCAGTTCATCACCTTTGAGTGTATCTTACAGATGTGTGCTGCACTTCGTGTCTTAGCCATGTCGCTATTACTGGCTCCATAATGTCTTGTTCTTTTCTCCCTCTCCCTCCCTCTCTCTCTCTCTCTCCCCCACAAGAAGCCATCCCTGGAAAAGTCCTTCCTGCCTCTCCTCCGCATGCTTCTCAATCCTCCCGTCTGTCAGCACACCCTTATTTCTAACCTTCCACACGCTTTGTTCCTCATGACAAGGTGACACTTGCCAGCACCAAGGATTGGCCAAGAGCACCCCAAATTCATGACATATTTCTCATCTATGACATGGGAGTCTGAACTGTCTAGGAGACACATGACATGACATCCTAGGGTAGAATCTCAGGATAAAATGAATGGTGGGGCTTCTTTATTTGTCTTCTAAGGGGTTAAACCTTTCCAAGTTGGCTGTCATCAGGATGGGCTGGTGTATGCTGTGACTTTCCTCTGGGAAGATTAATGCTAGAGCCATTTATCTTTGAACATACCTTTGAAGGGAAATAAATGAAAAAGTGGAGTTATAGTGCATTCTAATCTAATGAATCCCATCTGATGCAGAGCTAACATCAGAGAGGCTGGGGAATGGATACATGCTGTCCAGACGCATAAATCATCTGAAATTGTGCCATTGGGCTGGACCATAAGAAGAGCGAGAACAAATCTAACTATATTCTTATGAGGTGAACCACTGAATTATATTCATCTTTCTATGTATGGCCGATTCAGAAGAGTGCAAGTCTCCTGCACATTTTTCACTCCCTCCTAGTCTCTGAAAAATAACTGTTCCTATAACCCGTTCAGTATACCTGTAAGGGGAGAATTTGCTGGTAGGACTATCCAATCGCCTTTCAAGAGGATTCCACAGTAGGTGCACCAAAATCTTAGTACTCTTCTTCCCTTTGCCTTCTGGCAGCTAGAAATCCAGGCTGTTGTCATGCGGCTCACATGTGCACCAGAGCCCTGAAGATATGGGTCTGGACACGACTCGGACTTTTATTGGAAGAGTGAGGTTGAGCAAGGCACCCATTTTTCCTCTCGTATAATTGAGACCTGTGTGAAAGAGTGGTTCTCAACCAGCTGGGTTGGGTGGGAAGCAGATTTGGCCCCAGGAGCCAGTTGGCAACATCTACAGTCATTTTTTTGGTTGTCACAACTCAATGGTGGGGGGAGGGTGCTATGGACTCTAGTATCGAGACCTGGGAGGTTGCTGAATACCCTGCAATGCCCAGGACAGCCCCTCACGACAGAGAATTATCAGGCCCCAAATGTGAATAGTGCTGAGGAACCCTGGTGGAAGCAAATGCTCATTATTCAAATGATGTAGTGCGGGGGAGGGGTGGCCACCTGCTATAGCAGACGCTGGGCTGGACATGTACATCTTACTTAAATTAATGTTCACGAAGCTCTGCGAGTGTGGATATCAGCATTCCCATTTCACACACGAGGCAGATGAGGCTCAGAGATACTATGCAATAGTCATATCGCTAGACAATGTTGGGTCAAACTGGGGAGCTTTATTAATTTGGGGGAGAGACTTTGAAGCAGCCATATGCGTCATGGGGCATTGTAGAAACAACACTTCTAATGTGGGAAGGTATCTTGAAAGTGTTCTCATCTGATGTCCTCATTGTCCGGATGAAGATACTGAGGCTGAGAGGTTTATCCTGGCCAGAGGCAGAGGCTGGCCAGGGGCTGTGTGCAGGAAAATGGTGGTGGGAGGACCCACTTCGAGCAGGGCTGGACTGGAGCTTTATCACTGGCCAGGCAAATCCCAAACACTGGAGGCCGCTGCAGATTTCCAGGTGGGGTGGGCAGGTGTTCCCTCCCTGGCTCTGGGAACAGGTAATTGTGGCTTTGCAGGAGTGCTCCTGACCGGGCTCAAATGCTGTGGGCTGTGCCGCCTCCCTCAGGATGCCTCCTTGCCTCTTTGCCTAGCTGTCCCTTAGCCCCCTCCTCAGCTTACATCCCTCCCTCCTCCTGCAGCTCTAACTGCAAAGCAGACCAGGACGACAGGTCATTAGTTAGAGTGTCTTGGAGCAACACGCAAAAATTTAAGTTTTAAAAAGCTGGATCCCTACAGTAATCGGCTGCAAATAATGGGCTCTGAATGGGTTTTTGTTGATGAGATGACACCTCGGCCCATAGGTGTGGAGAGACTCATTTAGAGAATAGATACACAAGTGCTCTGCGGGACAGGTGACACATGATGGATGCACCGACTGCAGGCGTGACCTCTGGGTCCCACCGTCCCCAGTTCCCCACACTTGTAATTCAGTATTTTGCTCCTCATTCCTTCATTCATATTCATGTCTCTCTCCTCCCTTATCTACCAGGTTTTAGGAAGTTCAAAAGTATTTCTTGATGAATTACTTTTTGCCCTCTCTGAGAATTCGATGCATTTTCTAACATTGAAGTTGGAAACACAGATTTAAGGCAATTTTTTCAGGAGACTTAGCTTTAAGAGTCATCTTTTCCACTTGACAGTACAGAAGCAGAATTTTACTTATTTGCCATTATTAGCCATTTCTGTAACATGATAACTAATAAATTCTATATTAAATGAGCTTTTAAATGAATGCTACCAATTGCATAAGAGATATCAGTTTAGGGACGCCTCGGTGGCTCAGTCTGTTAACTGTCTGCCTTAGGCTGGGATTGAGCCCTCCTCTGGCTCCCGCTCAGCAGGGAGCCTGCTTCTCCCTCTTCCTGCCCCCACCGCTGCTCATATTCTCTCTTGATATCTCTCACATTCTCAAATAAATAAATAAAATCTTAAAAAAAAGAGACATCAGTTTAGCTTGTATTTTCTCTAATTTAGAAAGTAATAACTATTTCTGTGTAATTGTGACAGGCACATGGTAGAAACTCAAGAAATATTTCCTGAATTAAATTGAATGTGATATGGAAAATCTGAAAGGTATAGAAAAATATGAAATTTACTATCCCTAAGAAATAACCCTTATAAACATTGGTGTGTATCCTTTTACTCTCATGCTTATACATGTGTGTATACCTCGCTCTAATAATTTCTATCTACAAATACACACACACATTTATATATATAAGATTAACAAATTTGGGATCACAGTTTACCAAGTATGTAGTATTATAATTTCATAAATATTGCGGTGGTGCGTAGCAGTTACAATATGGGCTAGGAGCTGGACAAACTCAAGTGTAATACTGAATAAGTTTATTTAATTTTTTTGTATTGCAATTTCTTTAGTGTTGTTAAAATATCTACCACACATTTTTGTGAAGATTAAATGAGATAATGTATTAAAAATGCTTAGGACAGGGTTTGGCACTTGGAAGTTTTTTCTCTATTATTAAAAATTCCATGGGGTACGTCTCAGTATAAACATTTTCAGGCTCATCTATTTTTGTTTGCTTGTTTGTTTGTTTTCTTTTTTTTTTTTTAAGTAGGCTCCACACCCAGCATGGGGCTTGAATTCACGACCCTGAGATCAAGGCCTGAACTGAGATCGAGTCAGTCACTTAACCAGCTGAGCCACCCTGATGCTTTTATTTTTGTTTGTTTGTTTTTTTTTTTTAAAGATTTTATTTATTTATTTATTTGACAGAGAGAGACAGCCAGCGAGAGAGGGAACACAAGCAGGGGGAGTGGGAGAGGAAGAAGCAGGCTCCCAGCGGAGGAGCCCGATGTGGGACTCGATCCCAGAACGCCGGGATCACGCCCTGAGCTGAAGGCAGACGCTTCACGACTGCACTACCCAGACTCCCCTTATTTTTGTTTCTTAAGCATTGATTCTTGGAAGTAGAATTATTAAATTGGAGAAAATGAATATTTTCTCTAGAAAACTTGTACCAATGTCAGATGTTATAAAAGTAACTTCTACTGAGTATTGAATGTGGGCGGGCACTGCTCTGATTACATGTTTAGCTCATTGATCCCAGTGATAGCTGCTGTGAAGTGGGTAAGATCATTTTCCACCCTTTTCTGGTAACTGATGCTCAAGGGGCCCAAGTGCCTTGCTCACGGTCACACTGTTAGCGGGTGGTGGAGACAACATTGTGTCCAACAGCCTGGCCCCAGCCCCATCCTCTTACCCGTGATGGAATCTTATGAAGATCCCTGGCAGCATATCAATAGGGAGAAGCGCATTTGGCAAATCCTACTTTCAAAGGGGGCAGCGGGGAACAACTGCAACTTTCAGATTAGATGGGGAGGTGATGTTATATCCAGGGCCCTTGAGAAGGGGCTAAGGGGATGGATTTGGGGACGGGGACAAGTAGGGTGAAATCTGTGACTTCTGATAATGCCTATTGATTCCTCCTCGTCTCAAATTAAATAAATAACTTTGTTTCCTTTCCTTTGCATCCTGAGAATTTCATTATTGGCTCAACACAAACCGCATTCTCGTCACTTCCTACGGACTAGGGTAACGAGAGAGTATTTCATACTGTCCCTTTATTCCAGGACTCTATGAAAGCCTCATGTTCTGAGGTCAGGTGGCCATTGAGAAGGGGTTCACTAATGATTCTTTCATTCAGCTTGTGATCAGGGAAAATCATTTAACAGAATATCAGAATCCCTATTGCAGCCAGAAGCCCATCCGTCTTGCGTTCGTATCGATGGTTGTTTCATATCCTGCCTGGTTATTTCATATCCTGATTATGCGTGCAAGCACTTGAAATACCTTGTGGTCTGGGGCCAGCTCCTTTTTATTGGCTCCAGCGACTAGTCAACTGGGAGGCGGAGTTGGAAACATTCGCAGTAAGAATTCTTGGTTCTTCTACAGAGCCCTTCTGCACAATCCATCACATCCCCCAGAGCGCTCGAGGGGAAGCCACAGGGCTGCAAACTCACTTCAAGCAGGGAGCTTGGCCTCGCGTTCGCTGGTCAGCATTGGAAGCACAGCCCTGCAGCAGCTTAGAGCTGGAGGGCGAAACCCGTAACTTAGAGCTGCAAACTGTGAAACGTCCTTTGCAGATAGAGTAGGGATTTTATCCTGCCTGCAAGCTAAAGTGTGAGCCCACCACGGTTTCATCAGTGTGAGCAGAAAACCCATCTTCCTGGCTCAGAAGTTAAGGATAGTGTATTACTTGTGGCAACGACAGTGGCCAGAGTGCCAGCATGTGTGTGCCAGTCCCTGGCCCCTACTTCCAACAGAGCCGAGCGCGGTGACACCCGCACTGTCAGTGGGGTTAAGTGTCAGGGGAGAATGCTCAGCTTACCGGCCAGAGCCTGACTCACAGGCTGGGGACGATCATGGGAGCTCAATGGAGGAGAGTGTCCCAACAATATCCCTTCCTCATTACTATGTCGTGAGAATGTCTCCACGAGCACACCACTCCACTGGTCTCTCTGACTCATGTGCCCAGCAGAGGCTGGGACCAAATCCATCTCGCTGGCCTTAGGCAGTCTCCAACACCGGCATTCTAGACTCAGGCAGGCATCAGGGGCAAGTCCCATAAGCCACCAGCTGTGCCTTAGGAAGCCACGTAGTTTCTCCTTCAGTTCCGGTATAGCAGGTTTTTTTTTTTTTTTAAGATTTATTTATTAGAGAGAGCACGAGAGAGCACCTGTGTGTGTGAGTGGGGGAAGGGGCAGAGGGAGAGAATCTCAAGCAGACTCCCTGCTGAGTGCAGGCAACTTTCTAGCAGGTGTGCTTTGCACCGACGTCTAGACACAGGGAGCCTGTGCTGGGCAAGACCTGGGCGGATTCAGGATCCAGTCACACAGGAATGCCGGGGGTGGTTTGATTGCAGGTGACATAGGATCGAAGGTCCAAGGAAAGAAGGCAGGGGCTCAGTTAGTAGAAATACGACCATAGAGGGTTTCAGCAAGGTTGGCATCCGAGTCCCAGCACCTCGGATGGAGTGAGGGCACAGAGGGGTGTGGTGGTTTCGTCAGGCAGCCTTGTGGCAGTTTCGTACATTGGAGCACACTTGCTGGCTACAGTGCACGTTCATGAGGACCGCGTGCAGAATGTGGCCACATGTGGCTTGTGTGTCCTGGCAGCTTGTCCTCTAGTGGAAGACCCGAGGGGACAGCCTGCCTCAAGCTGCTGGCACACTCCCGCAGCCAGGTACCCATGGCAGCGTGAGCTGTGAAGGCTGGCCCCTGGGCTCCTCATCTCCCTGATGGCCATCCCGGGAGAGGTCTGTAAATAGCCAACGCTGGGTTAGTCTACATTCTACCCAAATTCTTTCCTAGATTGCTCATCTCATTCCCTTTCACGAGGCCTTGTTAGCAGGTGTCAGCCTACCTAAAGGATACGGAAGCCTCTGTAATACGATGGGAATTTTGCCCATCCCCAGATGTGCTCCTCAGGCTTGACCTTTAGAAATTCTTGGGCCTTCCCCTGGTCATGATAGAGATGCCCATTTTGGCTAAGGCTGTTTTCAGCAGGGCTGTGTTATGATTCAGGTTTCTCACGGTATTTGTTCTGTAGAAGGGGGAAAGCAGCAGGTCTAGAGGGTATTGTGCAAGAGGACATACTTGGAACCATTATTATTATTTTTTTTAATTTTAAACTTTTTTTCAAAGTAAGCTTCATGCCCAGTGAGGAGCCCAATGTGGGACTTGAACTCTCGACCCTAAGATCAAGACCTGAGCTGAGATGGAGAGTTAGACACTTAACTGACTGAGACACCCAGGTGCCCCACAATGGTTCTTGAAGGATGAGAAGTTTTTCTCTTGACAATTAACATTAGAAATATCAGCGCAGTTTGCTGTGTGATGTTGTTTTTGACGCATCAAGCCTGCCATTTGGAGTAGATAGCATTTGTCTGTCTTTCTAAACCAGTGCTCTCAACCAGGGCAATTTTGCTTCCCAAGGGGCATTTGGCAATTATTTTCCTTGTCACAAGTTGGGGCGGGGGTGCGAGTGGTACATAGTGGGTAGAGACCAGAGATGTGGCTAGACATCCTGTAATACCCTGCCACAAAGAATCATCTAATCCAAGTGTTCATAGACACCGAGAAACTGTTTCAACAGAAAGACTTTTACAGATATGATTTTAGTAATAAGGAATCCTATCTTTGATTATGATGGATTGTCAGTGCAGTTTTGTTTCATCTTTAAATTGTTACTTGCTTGGGGTCTATAACGAGCTTCCTGAGCGTAACCATATTCCAGTCAATAAATGGCAGGAGCTGGCAAACTATGGCCTGTAGGCCGATCTGGCCTGCCATCTGCTTTTGTAAATAAAGTTTTATTAGGACATAACTGTGTGTAGTGATCTATGTATTGTTTATAACTGCTTTTGTGCTATAATTTCACAAATGGTTGTGGCAGAAACCATATGGCTTGTGAAACCTTAGATATTTGCTATCTGAACCTTTCCAGAAAAACTTGGTTGACCTGTGGGCAAAGCGATGCACTAAATTGCTCTCAGCTGGTCAAAACACAGTGTAAGGAATAGACTTTCATTTCAGCTCTAAAGTGCAAGTCTTCAGGCTTCTGTAAGATCTTTTTAGATTCTTTGAAATCATTGTCTAGTCTCTGACCTCCTTTTGACTGATTTGAAAAAGAATGCCTGAGTGTTCATTCTTGTTACCTCAGGGAGACTAATGCAACTCAAGACATCTCTCTTATCAGCTCTCCACAGCTCAGCGTTGTACTCACGCAAAAAAGAATGAACCAGCAAACAAGAGCATTAATCATCGAGGTGAACTGGAGATGCCTCCTTGGTGCTCGCTAGCTGACATTTGTTGGCTCTGACTCAGCCCCCAAAGCTGGTTCTGAATGTGAGAATATAAAAATGTCAGTCCTACAAACCCTGGCCATGACCGTAGGGCTTTCAGATACCTTGGGGCCCAGAATTAATCGGGTGCTATGCAGAATGTGGATCTATTTGGGGGCAAACATCAATTCAGAAAACCGTTCTGTGTTATCTTGGTAAGGACAGCTATTGGTACACAATTGGATCCGAAGTAACATCTAGACCCAATTTCCCAAGGTCTTTCAAGACAAAACTGTATAAAGGATTAATTCATTCGCTCATGAGTTAATTAAAAAAAAATATTTAGCAACTAATGTGTGGTTCAATTGGCGACCACCAGGGGGCGTGGTGGCTCAAGGAAGGAGGTGTTGAGGCTGCCGGAGGATGGGGAAGGCTAGGGAGGGTGGGCAGGCTTGAACAGGTCTTTAAGGAAGGGCTATAGAGGTCCAAAAGGAGCCCTAAATGAGAAGGGAGGAAGCAGCAATGGGAAGGCCAAGAGGCACCTACCATATTGAATTTACCCTGGTCCCTGGACCTGCTGCCTCAGAAACTAGATCTTAGTTCTTGGGGTTCATCAGATCTAGGTGTGGTACCAGCTGCCACTGACCAAGCTCACAGGGAACACGGCTAACATCCGAATACTAGTTGTTAACAGATTAAAAATACAACTGCCAAGCGGTCTCTGTAATTGCATTGGCCTCAATAGTACATTCCTTCTGCAGGCAAATTATACACCAAGTCGAATTATCACAAAGTTCCTTAGTGAGCTTGAAACCAGCCTGTAATGAGAACTTTACAAAATAATAATGGTAGGTAGGAGCTACCCTTGGGGGGCCACTCTGGGCCAAACACCAAGAGAAAGCACTTTACATGTATTGTATCTTTTAAAAACATTGAAATTACGTCTTTAATTATGTCTTCTCACCAGACTGTGAGTATCTTGAGAACCTTGGCTGTATTTGTCCTGTTTGGTATAATATCTCTAGTACCTGGCATAGTGGTTTGCGCAATAAATATTTTGTTGAAGGAAAGAAAGAAATATGCTCGCAAATGGACATATTAAAAAGAGGAGATGTAGCATATCTTTCTTTATAGATCCCTGGCTTTCCAAATTGGCAACTGCCTCACAACCATCCCAAGGATGAAACTAATTAGCTGTTTCCAGAGAAGCTCGCCTGAGCTTGATGTCTCGCTTCCAACTTTGGTCCTTAACACGGGTTTTCCTGCATGGCGGCCATTCCTCTTCTGATGAACACATTCCTTCCCTTTGGATTTTTACATTTTCGTGTGTGAAAAATCATGCAGAAAATTACAAAAGTTGTATGTATATTGTAATGAATAATCATGAAGGGGCACATCCAAATACTATCCCTTCTTCAGACTACTTGGTCAGCAAAAATCATGAAGTCCCCAAGTGGCCCTCCCGATCGATGGTAACCACCATCCCAATAGTGGTGAGAATCTTTTCCTTGCTCTCCTTTGTAGGCGTCCGCCTAGTAATGCATCCCTGGTCATCACACTTGGCTCTGTCCTGCTTTGACTTGGATGCAATGGAATAAAATGGCATACACTTCTCTGTAACACCTTTGTGTCTCTTTTTCTTTCTCCACACTGTGTGAAATTGGTCCATGGTGTTCGGTGTAGGTTTGGTTCATTCATTCTTCATTGCTCTATACTATTTCAGAGCAGGGACAGATTACATTTCTTTTTCCATCCTACTGGTGGATTGTTTCTGCCTTTGTGTTTTTGAGGACAATACTGAAACAAACATTTTAAACACCCATTCTGATAGACATGCGTGCCAAACTCTCTGCAAAGGTATACATCTTATAGTGAAGTTGCTGGGTCATAAGGTGTGTGTGTTTTTTACCTAAATATATAATGCCAACCGGTTTCCGTGGTGGTTGTACCAATTTATACCCCTATCAGCAACGTATGGAGATTCTCTTCCTCCACATGCTCCCCTTTCAGACTTTTTAACTTTGGCGCACCAGGTGGGAGTAAAAGAGTGTCCTGTTGTGTTTTAAATTGCTTTTCTCTACTAATGAGGTTGAGCAACATTTATATATTGATGGACATGTGCATTTCTTCCTTTGTGCTGGATCAAGTCTTTGCCCAGTTTTTTCTATCGTCTGTGCTTTTTTTTTTTAAGATTTTATTTATGTATTTATTTGACAGAGAGGTAGCACAAGCAGGGGGGGCAGCAGGCAGAGGGAGAAGGAGAAGCTACCTCCCCACCGAGCAAGGAGCTTGACGCAGACTCGATCCTAGGACCCTGGGATCATGACCTGAGCCAAAGGCAGCCGCTTAAACGACGGAGCCACCCAGGCACCCCATTGTTTGTGCTTTTTTACTGATTGGTATAAATTATTTATATATTCCAGAACAAATTTGTTAGTAAACATGCAAAAGGTTCTCTATGGTAACTTTTCCTTCACTGCTAATGCTTTTGTATCTTGTCTAGAAAAGATTTTAAGATACCGTGAAGATATTATTTTTTCTGTAATATTTTCCTCTATTGTTTTCCAAATCTTTGTAGTTTTAACTTCCAGATTTGGGGCCTAAATTTACTAGGAATTGATTGAAGAATGGTGTCACGTAGGGGTCTACTGCTTTCCCTATAGGGGTACTTAGTTGTCCCCACCCCAGTTAATGGAAAGAGCATTCTTCCCCATTCATCTGCAGGGCCCCATCTCACCCAGTGAGAGTCTGTAACTGTATGAATGTGTGGCATTGTTTCTGGGCTTTCTGTTCTATTGGCCAATTTGTCTTGCATAATGATCAATCTATCTATTGATCTATCTTCTCCCTTCCTGCAATATAGTGATGTATAAGAAATATATATTTAATTATTCAGATGACTGAAGTATATTTCTCAGATATATCTGGTCTTCGTCCACAGTTCCTGAGAATGCCAGAGCCATAAAAGTGACACGGGTGTCTTGTTACTAAGGCGGCTGTTGACCGTACCCAAGGGAGGAACAGGAGGACCAACCATGTGATGGGGGGCTTGGACCTTTCATCCCCACCCCCAGGCCCTGACCTCAGAGGAGGGGGGGAGGGTCTGGTGGTTGAATCAGCCAGTGAACAATGACTTTGTTAATCAAGACTCTGGAATGAAGCCTCTGAACCAAAAATGACTGGGTTCAGAGAGCTGCCTTGTTGGTGAACGTGTGGAGATTGGGGAGAGCGGCGGCCTGAAGAGAGCATGGGTGCTCCCTACCCTCTCCCCATGACTCAACTTATGTATCTCTTCATTGAGCTGCTGATTCATATCCTTTATCATACCCTTTAATAAACTGATAAGTGTTTCCCTGAATTCTGTGAGCCACTCCAGCAAATTAAAGGAACCTAAGGAAGAGATCGTTGGAACCCCCAGTCTGGAGCTGGTGACAGCCTGGGGCTTGCAACCAGCATCCAAAGCAAGGGCTGGGGGGCAGTCTTATAGGACCAAGCCCTCACCTGTGGAACCTGATGCTGTCTCTGGGTGGTTCATGTCAGAACTGAGTTGAAGACTCACCAGTGGAGAATTGCTTGGTGTCGTGTGTGGGGAACCACCCTCAATTTAAAATTAGGTCTGGGGAGGGGTGCCTGGGTAGCTCAGTGTTTTAAGCAAGACTCTTGGTTCCGGCTCAGGTCATGATCTCAGGGTCGTGAGATGGGGCCCAGTGGTGGGCTCTGCTCTCCGCAGTGAGTCTGTTGAGAGTCTCCCTGTCCCTCCTTCCCTCCCCATCTTGCATGTACACACTCTCTCTCTTCCAAAGAAATAAATAAATCTTAAAGAAAAAAACAACAAAAAAACTAAAATTAAGTCTGGGAGCCCAAGAAGAGCTGGTGTCAGTGAAACCCCTCACCCCCAAACAGCCCCACGTGCTAGGGAGCAGTCCTGCACAATGGTTAGGACAGCCTCGGTTCCCGGATTGTCACTTCCTGGTTGTGCGTCCTTAGGCGAGTTACATAACCTTTGTAAGAAGAAGTCTTCTGTCCTCTTGTCTGGAGCGGAATCGGTCATTTGTGGCTACCCGATGCTTTTTGAGAACTATTTCTACATTTTAGGAATTCCTGTAAGCCCTGATTTTCCAAAGTGAAAACAAAAACCCACAAAACCTCCCCACCCTCTCCAGCCTCCCTTAGAGCAAAGGTGCAGCTTGAGGTCTGGTTACTACAGTCAGACGCGTTGCACAAGACACGAGCGTGGAGTGTGGCTCTCGGGGAAGTGTCCCGTTGCCTCCAGGCCAAGGTCTTGGAGGGCGCCATGCCTGCTCCCCCAGTGACCACCTTCTGTGATTATTGTGAGTGAATTGTCTTTAGTTAGATACAAGGAGTGGTGGGGATTAACCCTCAAAGCTATTATAATTTCCACTGGACACTTCAATCAGATGATTTCCAAAGAGGCCACATGCTGCCAACAGGTGGTGAAGGAAGGCCGGGGGCACTCAGCCTGAGGTGAGACAGCACTAAAGGACAGGTAGGGACTCCACGCGGAAGTCCCAGACAGCAAACAGTGACTGCTTCATGTTTTTATTTTATCTTGGCGTTAGGAATAAGGAATAGGACCAGGGCGTCACCTCGGAGCAAACAGGCTTATCCCCTTGTAAATTTCAGAGGCTTTCTCTTTATGAGGTGCAATCAACCAGAGGAAAACAAAAGAAAATCGTGTTTGGAAACCACGATATTAAACAAAATCCAAGTAAAGTTAAAAGTCTGGAATATTGGGAATAGGTATTCATGTGGAAACATTATAAATGTATAATGTCCTTTCCTTTTTAAAAAAATAAACTTTTGGGGGCGCCTGGGTGGCTCAGTCATTAAGTGTCTGCCTTCGGCTCAGGGCGTGATCCTGGATTCCTGGGATCGAGCCCCGCATCAGGCTCCTCCACTGGGAGCCTGCTTCTTCCTCTCCCACTCCCCCTGCTTGTGTTCCCTCTCTCGCTGGCTGTCTTTCTCTCTGTCAAATAAATAAATAAATAAAGTCTTTTGAAAAAATAAATAAGATCTTCAGTCTTTAATATGAATGATTTTAAAAAGAAAACACCATATAGAGTTTACTTCGATTCTTTTAATTACTGAACTTTAAAGTCTGTGCTGTAACAAATTCAGAGGAAGGTAAGAAACATTGTGTAAGTAGTTTTTGAGAGAGGAATCTTTGAAATTCTCAATAAAGAAAATTTAAAGTTCAGCTATTTCCAGTTAGCCTTGAGGGACAAAAGCCTGCTTGTTAGGTTTAATAAATACTTTGTAAAAGGTCATCCATTCCCACGGTGAAGACATTTAATTGAGGCAATAGCGTTTGACTAGCAGGAGGTGGGGAATGCCATAGAAAAGGGGAAAAATCAGTTCCTAACTCAGATGCAGGGGTGCAGTGTGACATAGGGGTGCAGTATGATATGGGGTGCACTATGATATAGGGGTGCGGTCTCATGTAGGGGTGCCGTATGACATAGGGATGCAGTATGACAGGGGTGCAGTATAATATAGGGGGCCAGTATGACACAGGGGGGCAGTCAAATCCCAATGTGTTTCCTTAGATTTAAAAAAAAAAATCTCTCCAATCTGAACCAGTAATGCCTCCTAGAAATGAATATTTCAAATCAAATCCCTCTTCCACATGAAACCCTATCAATTATATTATACTGGACATGTTTTACCTATTTTTTCCTCATCCCTGCATCTTTTTCTTTGGAGAATCACCTCTCCTCTGTTTCTTAGTGATTCTGCTCTGTGTAGGTAGTTTGGGGGCTCCCCTCTCCCTACTCCTGGGTTTGCACAAGGACCAGCCAAGCTAATAAGATTCAATCACCGCCCTGACCACAGTGACTAGTCTAATAAGTGAAGGAGACTCTGACTGGGCTTCTCAGTGTTCTCCTGGGAAATCTGCTAGAGCAATCTGGAAATCTGTTTCCCACTGTCTGGAGTCTGGAGTCAATGATGGTCTTCTTTTCTACCATCTGGAATGTGCTGGATTTGTTTATTCTGCTAGAGAAGTACGAAGACAGCCTGCTCAATTCCTTCCATGGGCTCATGGCCTCACCCACACTCCAGCCAGTAGCAAAATCCTGCCACCATGAGCAGACTGCTCAGTGCTCCCCGCCTTACCTGCCCAGCGCTAGCAGCTCAGGATTTCCCATCCCCGTGCCTCCAATTCTTCTCTCACTCTTCACTGCTAGTCACTTCCTGACCCATGAACATACACCAGCCGGCCAATGTGACAGTGTGTTTTTCCTGCTTGACTGTATCGTGTCCATCAACGTGAGCTGTGGTATCATTGTTCCTGGTTGCCGATCCATCTCAGGGCTGCGCTTCTGTCCTGCGCCCTTCCGGCCATGGCAGTTTTTGAAGTGGGGCGCCCTCAGATGCATTGTCCTTTGTGAAGGTGATATTGTCTCCTTGGGGTAGACCGAATAATACTCCCTTCTCTATATTTAGTGTGTATCATTTCAACTGGAAGAAGAAACTTATCGGCCTTCATCCTAACCACAGACTGGGGGTGGAGTGCGGAGTACCTTGTCCAATAATTTAATTGGGCCCCACAAATAAGCATTTGGAAGCTTCTGCTGAGTCTTCATTTGGCTATGGATTGGCTGTTTAGAAATTTATACTCAGCTATGATTCCCTTTCTTATTTGTAATACCCGCAGCGTATATGAAAATGCACCAAGGAAAAAGAAAGATAACCACCTGCGAATCACAAAATAATGTGAGATCTTGTGAAGCGTTAACATCATTGTGACCCATGTGGCCTCGGATAATATGGCGCCATGAGACTGTGCTGCTTAGATTGTGCTCACTCTGAGAAACGGATCCTGGCCATTGGGAAGTGCATGTGTGTGTGTGTGCATGTGCGTGCGTGTGCATGTCTGTGCACGTGTGTGTGTGTGTGCATGTGTGTGAGTGTGCGTGCATGTCTCTCTGTGTGTGCATGTGTGCACGTCTGTGTGTGCGTGTGCGTGTGAAGGTAGCCATTCCCCCTTAGGTGGAAGAATGAAGTCATGAAGTCTCAGAACTACAACTCAGCATGGCTGGGATCTAGAGGGCACCTCGAAGGACTCTGGTCAACAGAGGTCATTCTCCCTCCTTTTGTAGCTAAGGTGTATTATTTCAGACAGAATGACTCAGACCTGGGGGGCACGTACTCATGGGGAGAGGGGCGCCCAGGGTTGGAGACGTGGTTTCCGAGGCAGTGGGTGGGGATTGTAGAGGGCAGGCCCCTCCAGGGGACAACACAGGGCTGAGCGCTGTTGAAAGTCGAAGGCAGGGATGTACGGTCAAACTATCAATAGTTTCACGGCGCGGCCACGGACCCATCAGAAGGGATGCTGCCAGGTCCACGGCTGGCCATGATTTAAATGGTCTTTTCTCTACTTTTCTCCCGTGTGTTACCAAAGACCTACTCTACTCTTCTTCTCTTTTCAACATACCCTCAGAAATGCTAGAGCCATAAATCAGAATTATTTGATCTTCAGGATCGAATACCAAATTATGGGAAGGAGGAGGACGTTGGATGTCTGAATTTTGCACTTTATTGTATTTTGACTTCTCTGCAATATTGTGGAATCGAGAATTAGATTATTCATGTAAAACCCTGTCACAGTGGTTAATATATGTGGCAGTCACCACGACCATTACTACAGTTGGAGATTATTTATCTGGGAATTTAAATGTGAGAAGCATCCAAATAAATAATTGATCCCAAATAACTTTAAACATGGTCCTCTCCTGAAAAGGACACTTTCTGTAGTTTCGGGTGCTTGTCGAGTGTGTGACCTGCCCATGACTGCCAGGGGCGGGCAGGGGCCCAATCTACCAGTTTATGCCACGCGGACAGGACCACCTTGGTGTTAATAAATACACACAAACCAGTTGTCCGAGGCTGTTGGACACTGCTAAGCATGTCACGCATTTCCTGGAGCAGGTTCAAGTCCCAAGAGGCGGATCCAGCTCAGATGTTCAGGGTCCGAGAACTGTGGAAGGAAACTCAGAGCATGAACACATGGAGGACGCTAGTGGATTTTTCCAGACAGCTGTGGGAGCTTTGCCTCTTTTAGGTTCTGCGGAGCTTACAGTGACAAGCCTTGCTGGTACCTGGCTCTCCCACCCTCTGCCCACCAACCAGCAAGGACTTCCCAGGGATCAAAACTTTCAGATAGGCCTGTTTTCAAATTCTCATTGTTATGCTCAAATTGATAAATAGGAAGCAGTCATTGTATTGGTCATGAAAAATTTAGGGCTTTATGAATTTACCATTTTCAGAAGGCACCTGAGAAGGAGATGTTGACTAGAGCCCAGAAGACAGTGGGCAAGTCCACAGGGGGTTGTCTGGGGTGTTATGGGCCACATGTTTGTGTCTCTCCAACATTCATGTGGAAGGTCTACCGCTAAGGAGATGGGGCTTGGAGGTAGGGCCTGTGGGAGGTTATTAGGGTTACTGAGGTCTGAAGGGTGAAGCCGCCATGCTGGGATTCATCTCCTTAGAAGAAGAGGAAGAGACTAGAGCCTTCTTTTTGGCCATGGGAGGCCACAGCAAAATGGTGAGTGGCTGTAAGTCCAGGGAGCAGGCTTTCACCAGTCACTGCATCTGCCGGCTCCTGAGCTTGGACCTCCAGCCTCCAGACCTCGGGAAGTGAATGCCTGTCATGTCAGCTCCCCAGCCTGTGGCATTTGGTTATAGGAGCCGGGCTGACTAAGGCATTTGAGGTGTAGGGACCTGGAGAAGAGAATGTGTTCAGTGTGACTGAAATGTAGCAGAGCCCCATGTTACCAGGAGGCACACACATGGAACAGCAGTGGGAAGTCGGGGAGGGGGGCAAGATGGTGGAAATGGTGCAAGATGGGTCACTGTGAGAACTAGGACTTTAGCTCTAAAGTGAGATGAACAGCTGTTGGACGTTTGAGTCAAGGACCATGCTGCAAATTAAGTTTTTAAAAGATCACATTTGTTGGTATTTTGAGAATGGAAGTGGACAGGAAGAACCAGGTATGAAGCAATTATGATGAACTAAGGCAAAGTGGCTAGGGAGAGGTGATGCAGGAGTTGGGAGAAGTAGTTGAATTCCAGGTAATTTTGAGAAAGAGTAGGTAGAATTTGCTAAAGATGTGGAGAGGACTCAAGGTCCAAGGATACTGCTCTCTACCCACCAGGATGGAGAGCATTCTAGAAGAAGCAGGGTTTTGCCTATGTAAAATTTGAGGTTCTTTTGAGATGATTTCCAGAAGACATTGTGTGGGAGGTTGGAGATGCATGTCAAGAGGGAGGGGTCCAGGATAAAGACATTCATTAAGGGCATCCGTCATTATCAATAGAGAGACGGGGTTTAGAGACACAAGACTGAAGATATCACTTGGGAGAAAGTGTGACTAGAAAAGAGCAGCCGACCAGTGACCGCTCGCTAGGGCCTGGGCACATTCGGGGAGTTGAGGATGAACTGATGAAACAGATGGAGAAAGAGCTCTCATCGAGTTACAAGGTGAATTAAGAAAGGAAATGATTTCTGAAGAGAAGGCCTTCCAAGAAGGAGGAAGTGATCAACCATGCCCCAGGCTGCAGGAGGCACAGAAAATAAGGGCTGAGACCCAGGAATGTGAAGGTGACCTTCACTGAAACCAGTGTTGGGCAGTGAATTACGGAGAAAATGGGAGGCAAGGAGGCAGAGGTGATGGTAGGGGAACTCCTTGAGAAGTTTGTCTATAAATAGGACCTAAGAAATGGAGCAGAGGTTGGAGGAAGATGTGAGGTTAACAAAGGTTTCTGCTTCCCTCTGTCCCTCAATCCCTCCCTCCCTTCCTTTCTCCCTGCTTCCTTTCTTTCTTCCCTCCCTCTCTCTTTCCTTCCCTTTTTCCCCTTCCTTCCTTCCTTCCTTCCTTCCTTCCTTCCTTCCTTCCTTCCTTCCTTCCTTCCTTCCTTCCTTCCTTCCTTCCCTCTATGCCTCCTTCTCTGTTTCTCTGTCTGTCTCTCTTACAGGATGAGAGAAATAAGTACTTGTTTGTTCCCTGATGGGAGTGATGCAGAAGAGGAGAAAATCAGCAATGCAGAAAAGAGTGGGGGAGAGAATCACTGGAATCCTGTGCTTGAGAACGTGGAAGAAGATGGAGTTTAGGTGAAGGATTTGGCCTTGGTTAGGAGAATGACAGTTCATGTACAGTAAGAGGGGAAGGCCGAGTTTGGGCAGACACAGGTAGGTAAGTGGATGCAGATATCCTCTTTTGATTCATTTTTTTTCAGTAGTTCCACTACTGGGTATTTACCCAAAGAATATGAAAACACTAAGTTGAACAGATATGTGCAGCCCTATGTCCATTGCAGCCTTATGTACAAGAGCCAAGATGTGGAAGCAACCCAAGTGTCCATCAAGAGATGAATGGGTAACGAAGATGGGATTATATATATCGGGGTATATTATAAAGCCATAAGAAAGAATGAGATCTTGTAATTTGTAACAACATGGATAAACCCAGAGGGTATTACACTAAGTGAAATAAGTCAGACAGAGAAAGACAAATACCATAAGATTTCACTTATAGATGGAATCTCAAAACCAAACCAACCAACCAAACAAAAAACAGACTCTTAAATACAGGGAACAAACTGGTAGTTGTCAAAGGGAGGGGGGTGGGGAGGTGGGCAAAATAGAGGAAGGGGATTAAGAGGTACAAACTTCCCGTTATAAAACACGTAAGTCACAGAGATGAAAGGTACAGCGCACGGAATATGGTCAGTGTTGTAATAACGTTGTATGGTGACAGATGTTGGCCGTGCTTCCGGTGGTGAGCACAGTCACGTATAGACTTGTCCAGTCAGGATTTGTACACCTGAAACTAGGGTAACATTGGATGTCAATCATATTTCAATAAAAAACATAAGAAAATGAGGTTATGTGCTGAGATTGAGGTTGGGGGCAGAGGGCTGTAAGTTTAGGGAGAGAGGGAGGACGTGGGAGGAGCAGCAGGATGGTTACAGTGGTGGGCTCTGGGGTCCAAGCTGGTTGGGGAGGGAAGCAGGAGGAAGAGAAAGAGGGGAGGGACTGCGGGTGGATCTGGCAGCGGCGGTTGTGGGTCCTGGGGGATCAGAGAAGCATCTGCGTGCAGACGTGTGACTGGGGAATAAGAGGTGGGTTTCGGGGAGCGGGCTGCCGGAAATAGAGGTGACGAGATCGCACAGGTCTGATTATGACGAGGCCTGTGATGTGACTGATTTGGGGTACACAGCAGGCTCCTGGAGCTGAGGTGGAGGAGCCCAAGCGGCCAGGGTCCTGGAGGGATCATCAGGCAGATTCGGAGACACTTCGAATGTAGCAGAACTGCTGGGACTGACCAGGAGCCAGGAGCTAAAACCTTTACGGACCGAGGCAGGGCGACCTCAGCGGGTACCTCTAGCCATTCGGGTCAGGTGCTAGAGTCTATGGCATGGGTGGCAAAGCTTCTTCTTGGTGTGTGGGGGCTTGTGGCGGCACAGAAAAGGGGCACGAGGATTTGAAAGTGACAGGAGCAAATAGGACTGTTGTCGCTTCCCTGTAAGCCCGGAGGTAGGACGGGTGTGAAAATGAGAGCAGCCACTCCTTGAGCGGGCAGAGGACAAGGGCAGAGCAGAGCTCTTCAGAGGGGCACGAGATTCACTTCAGTTCAGGCAAGAAGGGGAGGCAACGTTCTCAGCAGATATTTCTGCACGAAATGATCAATACATAGTTCATGGATATTTTCAAGTAGATTCATAGGACATATTTATATTAAATAAATATTTAAGGCTCAGCTATTTCTTACATACCTTACCATCATGTTTTTATATTTTACACTTTACTAAAATATTTTTACTGTCATTGTTCTCTTTTGGAATTAAGACATTCAAGCTCTGGAACTGTTGTGGTCTGGTAAATAGCAGTATGGTAATTATAACTATTATATCCTCATGCAGACCATTCGGTTTTGCTCTGATATCAAAGCCAAATGCCATTGTTCCATGTTTCTATTTAGTTTTATTGTTCTGAGCTGGTGTAAAATACAGGCGGCGTTGCTGCCCCCTGCTGCTTGTGCAGGAAACCTGCACCCACATCTTGGAGTAAAAACTACTTTGCAGTGCACCTTGTGGGTATGAGCTAGAGGCCGTCTTCCTAACTTGGGGCAACTCAGTGAAACGATTGGAAGACGAATGAGACAGCGTGTTACTGTAGCTGATAAAAGTAATTATTAATTGACAACTGTAAGAAAATGAATATTTCCCTCCAAAATCCACCTTCTCATCTACACCCATAAGTGTGGGCATGAAAATAAACACACAAATAGTTTTAAGGTGGTTGAAATTGAAATTGATCATGTAGGTATTTAAGAACTTTCTACCTTCAGGACTTAAAATGAATATGCGAATAACCCTTAAGCTTTATCAACAAACACATCAGTGGTTCTCAAAGTGTGTCTCTAGACCAGCAGCAACAACGGCCTACCCTGGGAGCTTTTGACAAACGCAAATTCTCAAGCCCCTGACCTACTGGGTCAGAGCCCTCTCAGGTGGGGCCTACCAATCTGAGTCTCAGCCAGGCCTCCAGGTGATTCTGATGGGTCCCTGTGGGAGCAGCTGTTGGGAGTCTTGAGGCTGCAAGGGTGGCTCACAGGACTGACATCACCTGGGAGTCTGTGAGACCCGGAGACTCTGGAGCTCCCCCCACATCTCCTATAGCAGAATTTGTATGTTAGCAGGGGTCTCAGCTCTTTCAAGTTTGAGAATCACATTTAAGAGGACGTAGATGTCAAATATTGTCTACCAAACAGCCATCCTTGTCCTTCTTCTCTGCAAATGAGATCCCAATTTTATAATTGGCATGGAAAATGGGGGTGTCTGGCACTTACAGAGAAGAGAAGAAAGGAAATTATGTTCATTGCAAAATTTCTCTACAAATGGCAGGTACTAGCTTCTCCAGGTGAAAGGAGCGACATCCGCGTGGGCAAACATAACATATAGCTCCCTTCCAGCATTCCTGGAAGGAGGGTATGAGCCTGCTTGTTCCCTAATAGGACCTGGGATGGGACCTGCATTGAGCCAGAGATGCGGCTGCTGCTTGCCCTTAAAATCTCCAGCTGGAACAGTCTGTTGTTTCTGGAAGATTGAGATTTAATCTAGGCTTGTTCTCTGGAGAGCTATTTAACTGTTGGCGTTAATGAAGTTCATACGACCTGCCCACTTCCTTCACACGGATGCTGGGAGCCTCAGGTAGCATGATCTGTGCAAGGCACGTTTGGGGACTGCTGGTGTGCTCTGAATGTTTGTGTCTCTCCCCCCCCCCCCACGTTCACATGTTGAAATCCTAACCCCCAAAGGTGGTGGTACTTGGAGGTGGGGCCTTTGGGTACTTACGTCATGAGGATGGAGTCCTTATGAATGGGATTAGTGCCCTTAGACAGAGACCCAGACAGCTCCCTAGGGGTTCCACCATGTGAGAACACAGGGAGAAGTCCGTGAGCTGATGGGGGGCCCTCACCCGACCATGCAGGTACCCTGACCTTGAACTTCCAGCCCCTGGAACAGAGCAACAAATGTCTTTGTGTATTTGCCACCCAGTCTATTACTCTGTTAGAGCAACCCAAAAGGACTAAGACAGCTGCAAAGGACACATTAAAGAAAAGGAATGATAATAACTGTTCAAGTTTTTGCACTGACTTTTTAAGAATGCCATTTTGAAAAATTTACACCAATTAACTTTCTAAAAGAGAAAGCAACTGTCAGTGGAGTTTATCAATTAGTGGCTCTGAAATGCTAAGTCTTTACTTATTTGAACTCAGGTCTCCTTGTTTTGTTATTCTCTTACTGTTCCTTCAGGAAAAGGAAGTCTATTTGGGTCATCAGTTATATATGAACTGCATACATCTTTTATTTCTTGGTAGTTATCCAGCCCTATTAGGAAAAAAAAAGTAGAATCTAGCCAGAAATATTACTTTAATTCAATGCAACAAGATGGATTGTGTTTCTTCTACATGGTGGGGCCCCGGGGGTAGAAAGATGAATCAGATAGGATAGGCTCCCTCCAGAAGTTTGTAGCCTGCTGGGGGAGTGGTCATAGATGTTTAGCAATCACGATATCTTAGATATTAGATATAAAGAAAATCAACCCCGTTAGAAGCTTTGTCTTCATCCCTTCAGTGGCTCCCAACCTAGCCTCCCCTTCTAAAGAGAACTCCAGGAAGATGGTAGGTTTTGAATCTCCTAGATGGACCATAAAAGTGAACGAGGGTCTGGGATAGCACAGCCAAAGTCAGGCAGACAACATCTCACAACTAGGGGCAAGGAATCCCCCCACACTGCACAAACGGCATTAGGATCAAAGCACCTGCAGCCCAGAACCAAATGAGAAGGCACTGCACTGGGAGCAGGGCCCTGAGGCAGGACCAGGGGGAGGGCGGGGGCTGAGCAAAGACCAGCCAAAACTCGGGGGGGGGGGTGCGTGTGAGGAGTCTTTGATGTGAGAGGTCTCCAAACCAACACACTAAACTTTCTTTCAAAGCAGAGATCCTCATGGAGGAGGGAAAAACTTCAAGTAGAATCCAGTCAGAGGGGGTCGAGGGTGAGAAGAACAAAGGGAAGGGAAGGTTGAGATAGAAGTGGGGGAGGGAAGCAGAGGAGGCAGATCTGAGAAACCCCAGGGCCATTTTTCATAACTTTGCAAATGATGCTAGAAAAGCTCTTGGCTTACTCCTCCTGCCAAAATGCACAGGGAAACTCTTTACAAAATAAAAATTAAAATAAAGCAACAAAAAAGAATCATGATTGAACTCCTCCAAAATTATGAAAAGAAAACCAAGAATGCAGGGGCCCCCCAAACCTGCTCTTTTGGAGCCGCACCCTCAAATGTTTAGGGATGAGCTGCTATGATGTGGGTTTGCTGCGGAAGAAGCTGGGGTACAGCAGGTGTTAGCCACACTTTTCCTCGTGAATGTTGGATGATTCCTTCTTCCTCTCGTTTGTGGGCACCTGTGATGATGGGCTCACCCTTCAGCTCTCTTTCCCCTCACTTGACAGAAACTGAGCAATTTTATGCACACTTATACCCTCATGTTCTGCTCACACGCACACGGCTACCAGATCTTCACTTCCGGCCGTGATGTTGCTCCTGAGTTCCAGGTTGTGTAGTCACTCACAAGCCCCTCAGGCACTCGAAGTCCAAGGTGTCACCTGGCTAAATACATTGTCTTCTCTTCAAACCGGTCACCTCTCCTCTCTCTTCCGTTTGCATGGAGCACCTCAACATTTACCTCTTGCTCAAGCCTGGAGCCTGAGAGTTATCCTGGATTCGATTCTTTCCAAATCGACAAACCTACATATCTTTCAGTCCTACTCATCCTGCTTCATAAAGGATTCCCATATCCCCCTCCTTCTTCCCACTTCTCCTTTGAACTCTGCGACGGTCTTTCTATCCAGCATCTGACCTCTAGTTGTACTTCTGGGTGCTCAGCTCCTACGGGACACCTTTCAGAGGCGTTCCCAAGACATCCGGGACCGATTTTCCTCGTTGTCTGCCACCTGCTTAGCCTCTTCTACCGCACTCCTGTGCCTCTTCCTGCCTCAGCAGGATGGAGGTGCTTGAACTTCTCAGTGTCATTGCTTTCATTCCTAACTGCCTCTGCACATCCCCCAACCCACCCTCCTTTCTGGAACATCTTCCCTCTTGGACAGCAAAAGCCGTGACTTCGTCTTTGTTTCCTTAGTACTCAGCATCTGTGATGCTTGGTAAATATTTTTACATATTTTTGAAGAAATCAATAAGCTCATATTCATATTCCTAAAATATCACCGTCACGGAGATGTCTGTCTTTGTCATCCTGCCCCACGGATTAGTTAGCAACTACTTTAAAAGTAAGATTCTTATATTTGAGACTCAAATTGGGAAACATTATTCAAATAAAAACCCATTGCCCATTAAGCTCCGTCACTTTCTTAGATGTCTGTGTCATTTGGAAATGAGGACAAGGCAGAAGTTATATATCAGACACACTGTCGGAAGCTCTTTAATTTTCCTGTGAAAGTATCTATCAGTTGAGAAGCCGAAATAGTGTAGCACTTTTTTTATGGGCGATGCATGAGAAACTGGTATAATTGGCTGAAGATTTATGGCAAATCGTATGAACGACATGACAATAAATATAGCAAAGTGGATACGTTTTTGAGGCAGCAGCTGTTGTGAAACAAAAAAAAATGAGATTGATATTTTTCATCTCGAGCTGATTATGTTGTAAACTCTGTTTAGCGATCATCTATTATCAGAGGCTCCGAAGGCAAACAGAGAAATGTGTCTTCCACTTTCAAAGGCGGTTGAAACTGACTCAAATTGGACCAGGAGACAAAATTTGTCGGATTACACACACTGTTTGCAAATGCAGACATTTGAATAGCATTTGGCTTGACAGGGAAAAAGTGAAGGGGCAGGTTTGAATTCAGACTAAATAAGGAATGCGAACGTGTCTGTACAAACCACAAACTAAGTTGTCAATATGTATTTTTATTATGCACATAGACATAACGCACAGGAGATCTAGCCAGCTTGAATTTGTAAAAACTCCCGACAGCATGCGGGATGAGAAAGAAACAAAAGGCCCAGACTCCCACTACACCTTGTTGGCACAGCCTGTGGGTCATCTCTCGCGGCGTGTAGAGGTCACAACCCTCTGTGGATGGGCACTGCTGGCCGGCCTCAGGGCTGGCTGGCAGAAAGGACTTTCCCACTTTTCATCTTGAGGCTTGCTAAACGTGGTGACCCAGGACAAAACTGTTGCTAGAGATACTTTCTGACAAAAGAGCAAAGTGGCAATTACGTAAATAAATCCAACCCGTTATCACTGAAACAGAACAGCTCTGTTCTAAAGGAAAGAGCAACTCTAAATGTAGCCAAACCAATAAATGGCTTTTAATACCACGACCCAGCCAGTCCAGAGTGGCACTGGCCATCGCCACCATCATCTCGTCCGTTCATAACTGGCAGGATTATAGCATGCAGGCGATTTCTTGTTTGGGTGCATAGTGGATGCTGTGGTGCTCATAGCCCCTTAGAGGTGGCCTTTCAGGTACATTCTAGAGGCTTCATGCCTGCAAGCACCTAGGTCCCCCCCCCCCAAGGACTTTCTCTGGCATGCTCTGCTTGCTCAGAATCTGCCAGAAGCGCTGAGGAGTTGACACCAGGAACAGTCATCAGCCGACAGCTAACAGGACCAGGAGAATAAAATGCCTGTTTCCTTGCCCCAAAGGGGGGACAACTCGGAGGCCCACTCTACATCACGTACCAGAGCACTCGGGCGGGGGGGGATGCCCGTGATGAGAGAACAAAAGGCAAGCTGAGGACAAAGCAGAAACTGACACCCCGCAACGCCTCCCTGCCATGGGATGTATGTGACATTCCTCAGGCACTCCTGGCTGCCCTAAAGGAAAAAGAAACAGTTAACATATAGAGACCATAATCCTGCAAGACTTGAGTCTCCCTCAGTTTACAAATGTCTTAGCAGTTCACAAGAACAAAGGTATCAATAACCGAGCTTCCAGAAGGGAATGTATGTAGACACAATTAAATTTCCTTACTACCTACAGCCCATTGACAAGTCCTTGAAACAGGCAGAGTGACATTCCTCTAGGGACTCAACTGCCTCGATGTTAATACTTTGCTAAAGGCAAAAGGCGATCCTGGCCTGACACCGGCCCCCAACCAGGATCCTGTAAGTCTAGCTTAATGTATAAAAATTCCTTCAGAAACTTCCTTTATCTCTAACCCCCCCCCAAAAAACTTTGGCAATCATCCCCCATGATGATATGGCCCACTGACATACATCTGAAGGGTCTCATGACTAAGGTTTTATTAGATGGTAATAAATGACCTTTTTCCACCAATAGCTAGCCCCCTCAAGGTCCTAGAAAACTTGCTTCCAAAATTCTGTAGAGACTTACGCTATCCCTAACCCCCTCCCAACTTGAGGGTATATAATGGCCACTCCTCATGACCCCGGTGCAGCTCTTTCTGCCCATGGGTCCTGTCCCCGTGCTTTAATAAACCACCATTTTGCACCAAAGACGTCTGAAGAATTCCTTCTTGGTGGTCAGCTCTGGACTCCACCCCACTGAACCTCACCTAAATTCCAAAACGGCATTACTCGCAGACGGAGCCGCTTAACACACTTGCTATACAGGCTTCCTTCAAATGGACTTCATTGTAAGACTTATTTAAAGATTTTCACATATAAATTCATAGATCAGAAAAAAATCTTTGTCCAACAATGTGTATATTATTTTCCCTAAAAATACAGTTTCTGCAATATTAAGTTTAATTACTTCCACACAGGATTTGTTTATTTATTTATTTAAGATTTGACAGAGAAAGAGAGCACAAGCAAGGGGAGTGGCAGGCAGAGGGAGAAGCAGGCTCCAGCCTGTGCAAGGAGTTCCATGCCAGGCTTGATCCCAGGACCCTGGGATCGTGACATGAGCTGAAAGCAGATGCTTAACTGACTGAGCCACCCAGGTGTCCTTATACAGGTTATATTTAAACCTAAATAGAACCCCTAATCTGAGTGCCCAGTTTTCCCTCCAAATAACTACAGTTTTGCTAGGAGCCCTTTAACTCAAATTTGTGGCCCAAGCGGTCTTTTCAGCTGCTGCAATGTCCTATTACTCCATATCATCCTAAGGGCTTGCCCCCCATCCCACCCCACCCTCTCCCCCAACATCAGCCTCCCCATCCCTGCTACTCCTGTGGATTCCAGCCTCCTGAGTAATCCTCTTAGAGTCCAGGAAGAAAGCTGGGTGAGGATCCCCTCCCCCCATCCTCCTATGGGATCTCTTCGCACAGGTGATGGGAGGGAAGGAAGAGAAACCACATGGAACAGAGGGTCCCCACTGAGTCCTGAGTTTGTGGCTAAACCTGTCTGTCCTGAATCCTGTCAAAACTTCTCTCCAGGGAGGAAATATTTTGGATATTCATCTGATTTCCACAGGGAGCAGCTCAGACATCGTTTTCATTACCAAGGCCCTTCAGATCTCTGCGCTGATTTATGGAGAAAAAACCGCTGGGATAATTTCTTATCTGTTTTGCATCTTTATCGCTGCTTAAACCCAAATCCTTGAGCCTGTTAAACATGTCCTATTCCTTTGCAGATGCTTCATTTCCGCAACCTTCAGGAAAAGCTGCTTCCAAGCAGTTCTTTTCCATCTGTCGCATTCTTTCACGTGTGTGTTGTCTGGAGTCCTAGCAGCTTTTCTTCAATTACCTTCTGCAGAGCAGTGTGGCGGCCGCACTCCTGTCTGCAGCCAGCACCGGAGCGCACCTTCTGTTCCTCCCTATTCCCTAAGGAGATGAGAACTCAAGTGCATATTTGCTGGCAAGAGGGGAATGGTGGGATTTCTTTTGTAGCCACTCCTTTCTATCACCCCTCCCCGCCCCCTTGCATTTGTGCAGTAATTTTATCCAGAGCTCCTTCCCTGTACTTTTTCTGCAGCATCTGTATGAGAGAGATGGAGAGGGAAGAGCGAGAGAGAGTTTCTTTAACCATTTCGTTTCGTTCCATAGCTATTATGATTCACATAAATCTAATGTCTTCCAGATAACTGTGTGCTTTTCAAGTTTCTAATCTAAATTGCTTCTGTGAGGATTCATTTATCTCTTTCTGTTTCCACCACCTGACTTCTGGCCTTCCTATCTTTATCTTGTACCATTGCTTTCTGTCCCGTTTACTGTTTAAGTGTCTTTTTAATGCTGTCCCGGAAGCCCGGTGTGGAGGAAGAGAGCTTTGAGGGCTGGGCTCTGCAGGCATAGGGAGGGTCGGCCTCTAAGGTGGGTTCCCTGCCTCCCCTGTGGGGCCCCGGTGACCCTCAGTACCTGCAAAGGAGCCCAGAGAAAGGAGACCACCCAGAGCCTCAGGCTTACACCCAGGTCTTGTTCCATGGTGCCCCTCTTGGACACCACCCTATGTTTTTACTCATGCTTGGCGTTTCAATCTCTGTTCGGGCCATGCCGTGCCAATCTGCAGTTAAGACTTGGTAGCACTCAGTAAACAACTGGCATATTTCTGGCCCATTTGGTCAGTACCAATCTCACAACGAAACACACCACAGCTCCCTCTCCCACCTTAAAAACACATTTTGCTACCTCGGTTTATACACAGTGGGTCAATGAACCAGATGTAGGGCAGATCTCTCCCCTGGGCATTACTTCAATTGAAGTGAATTCCCTAACCTGTCCCTGGGTTTGAACACATTTCTGCACAGGGGAAGTCCTTCTAGTTGCCTAACCGGCTTCAATTTTAATCTGAATGGAGTTTTCCTGGGCTTTTGTCCCAGCCGGTGAAAATGGGTGAGACACTGCCCTCTAGAGGCAAGTTGGGGTTAAGCGACCGGATGCTGTGGGCCAGATTTGAGTTTTTATTTCTTCTTTTATTTTAGAAAAGCTTTCTCTTCTTACTCATTATGGGTCTCATAATCTTGTATCTGGTTGTAACTGGTGGGAAAAGTTAAACTGAGGAGAAGACCTCTGTCCCCAGCTCTCTGGTTGGATATTTATTCCCATACTTACCCACACCGGTCCCACGTGTGCCATTCACCAACGCCGGAAGCTCCTCCACGAGCAGGTAGAGAATAAATATTCTGATATCAAATAAACGGTGACCTAAGGAGACTCAGAAAATTAATTATTAGAAAGGGATCAGTTTATCTCTGAGATAATTTTATTGAAAGTACAATTGCTGTGACGTTGGTGGTGTGCGTTTAAAATGCTTGTGTATTTTGGAAACTGAAAATTCCAAACAGATCGTGCCTCTGTCGGTCGGTCCCAGTGTATGGGAGTGTCTGTTCCCCTTTCCCCCGAAGACACTATGTACCATCCAACATTCTTTGATTTTTGACTTGGGTACAGGTGATAATGACCTCCTAGAATAGTTCATGAATTTTAAACTGTGGGGCTAAAATTGCTTAGAAATTTAAGGTCGGTTACTACTCAGGGTTATATCCTATCATGTCCTTTGCTCATTTTGCTTCTAGTAGGTTGTTTGCTTTTTGCTATTGATTTAATAAAGTTTTTTTTTAATGTGGTAAGGACATTAAGCTTTTACTAGATTTTTAGAAATATATTTTCTTCAGTTACCACTTGACTTCATTACGTGGTTACATTTATCAGTCTTTTCCCTAATGGCTTTTGACTTTGGTAGTCTTGTCAGTCTTGATAAAGGGGTAAGCAGATCACCCGGCACTTAGTTAATGATGGAGGAGAGAGAGAAAATTCTTTCTCTCCCCACAAGAATCTGGCTGGTTTAGGAATTAAACTAATTTAAAATAGATAAACGGGAGAAACAAAGTTTTTTTTTTAAGGATTTATCTATTTATTTTAGGGGGGGAGGGGAGAGGCATGTGACGGAGGGGCAGAGGCAGAGGCAGAATCCTCACGCAGACTCCGCTGAGCGGGGGCGTCCAACTTGGGGCCATCCCAGCCCTGAGATTCATGAGTCCGCTACTCAACCAAGTCGCCCTGGCACCCCCAAAAAACCCAGTTTTATTACATGTGCACGGAGGCCCAATAACAAATTTGAGACCTGAAGGAATGATCAAAGAAGGTGGTTTTTATACATTTTAGCCAGAGATAATAAACTTGTGAGGAATTGACAGGATTAAAAACAAAACAAGACAGGCATTTGGGAGCTTTAATTATTAGGGAATTCTAAGCAGAACTTGGGCTGAGGTAGTAGATGAGAAAGACGTAAGAAGGTTTGTTTCTACAGCTTTCTGTACTTGGAAGTCCCTATCTCTGGTGATAAGGGTGTCTTTTTCCTTCTTAGAACAGGGAGAGTATTTTTCATAAGTGAGATGCGTTTCCTGCTTTCAGGGGGGCAGAGGAAGTTCTGGGGAGGGTCTCGCACTGGTTGTTCCCCAAGTAGCTTTTATTCAAAATACTCAATATGCCATTTTGGTACATTTTGGGGTGGCCTGCCCTGGACCCCTGCAATGATAAAAAATAATTTACTGAATGAAACTTTCTCGTGATATCCCTGGTTTATCACCATTCAGAGAATCACAGGATGCTTTCAGTGTCAAGAAGCAGATGCAGCTGGTTAAACTAGAGGACACTTGGTGTTCTCCCATGATAAGGACGGGGCCGGTAGGCCTGGCTTCGGCAGGTACCTTAGGGCTCCTGCCTCCTTCCTTGTGACTTTGGGTGGCCCGGCCCTCCACTCTTTTTTTTTTTCTTATAATACTATTTTTTATTATATTATGTTAGTCACCATACAGTACATCCCTGGTTTTTGATGTAAAGTTCGATGATTCATCACTTGCGTATAACACCCAGCGCACCATGCAATACGTGCCCTCCTTACTACCCATCACCAGCCTATCCCATTCCCTTAGTTACATTCAGAGGGGAGGGGGGTATCTCCCCTCTGAAGCCCGGAGTTTGTTTCTCAGAGTCCACAGTCTCTCATGCTTCATTCCCCCTTCTGATTACCCCCCCCCGGGTAGCTCAATTTTTAACTTTTTAAGGGATCTCCACACTGTTTTCCAGAATGGCTGTACCAACTTTCATTCCCACCAACAATGTAGGATGGATCCCCTTTCTCCACATCCTCTCCAACAATTGTTGTTTCTTGCCTTGTCTATTTTTGCCATTCTAACTGGCGTAAGGTGGTATCTCAGTGTGGTTTTGATTTGAATTTCCTTGATGGCTAATGATTTTGAACATTTTTTCATGTGTCTGTTAGCCATTTGTATGTCTTCATTGGAAAAGTGTCTGTTCATATCTTCTGCCCATTTTTTGATTTGTTTATTTGTTTCTCGTGTATTGAGTTTGAGAAGTTCTTTGTAGATCTTGGATACCAGTCCTTTATCTGTAGTGTCATTTGCAAATATCTTCTCCCATTCCGTGGGCTGCCTCTTAGTTTTTCTGACTGTTTCCTTGGCTGTGCAGAAACTTTTAATCTTGATGAAGTCCCATAAATTCATTTTATCTTTTGTTTCTCTTGCCTTTGGGGATGTGTCATGAAAAAGGTTGCTTTGGCCGATGTCGTAGAGGTTGCTGCCTATGTTCTCCTCTAGAATTTTGATGGATTCCTGTCTCACATCGAGGTCTTTCATCCATTTGGAGTTTATCTTTGTGTATGGTGTGAGAGAGTGGTCAAGTTTCATTCTTTTGCATGTAGCTGTCCAATTTTCCCAGCACCATTTATTGAAGAGACTGTCTTTTTCCCACCGGATGTTTTTTCCTGCTTTATCAAAGATTAGTTGCCCAAAGAGCCGAGGGTCCATTTCTGGGTTCTCTATTCTGTTCCATTGGTCTATGTGTCTGTTTTTGTGCCAGTACCATGCTGTCTTTGTGATCACAGCTTTGTAGTACAGCTCGAAATCCGGCATTGTGATGCCCCCAGCTTTGTTTTTCCTTTTCAACAGTTCCTTGGAGATTCGGGGTCTTTTCTGGTTCCATACAAATTTAAGGACTATTTGTTCCAGTTCTTTGAAAAACGTTCTCGGTATTTTGATCGGGATAGCATTGAAAGTGTAGATTGCTCTGGGTAGCATGGACATTTTAACTATGTTAATTCTTCCAATCCATGAGCATGGAATATTTTTCCATCTTTTTGTGTCTTCCTCAATGTCTTTCAAGAGTGATTTATAGTTTCTAGAATATAGGTCCTTTACGTCTCTGGTTAAGTTAATTCCAAGGTAACGTATGGTTTTTGGTGCTATTGTAAATGGGATGGATTCCCTGATTTCTCTTTCTTCGTTCTCGTTATTCGTGTACAGAAATGCAACTGATTTCTGAGCATTGATTTTGTATCCTGCCACATTACTGAATTGCTCTATAACTTCTAATAGTTTGGGAGTGGCTTCTTTTGGGTTTTCCATATAGAGTATCATGTCATCTGCGAAGAGAGACAGTTTGACTTCTTCTTTGCCGATTTGGATACCTTTTATCCCTTTTTGTTGTCTTATTGCTGTTGCAAGGACTTCTAGTACTATGTTGAATAATAGTGGCGAGAGTGGGCATCCTTGTCGTGTTCCTGATCTTAAGGGAAAGGCTTCCAGCTTTTCCCCATTGAGAATGATATTTGCTGTAGGCTTTTCATAGATGGTTTTTATGAGATTGAGGAATGTACCCTCTATCCCTACACTCTGAAGGGTTTTAATCAGGAAAGGATGCTGTATTTTGTCAAATGCTTTTTCTGCATCTATTGAGAGAATCATATGGTTTTTGGCTTTTTTCTTGTTGATATGATCTATCACACTGATAGATTTGCGAATGTTGAACCACCCTTGCATCCCAGGGATGAATCCCACTTGGTCATGATGGATAATCCTTTTAATGTACTGTTGGATCATAATAGCAAGGATCTTGTTGAGAATTTGGTGTCCATATTCATGAGGGAAATCCGTCTGTAATTCTCCTTTTTGATGGGGTCTTTGCCTGGTTTGGGGATCAAGGTAATATTGGCCTCATAGAATGAGTTTGGTAGCTTTCATTCTGTTTCTATTTTTTTGAAATAGCTTTAAGAGAATAGGTATTATTTCTTCTTTGAATGTTTGGTAGAATTCCCCAGAGAATCCACCAGGCCCTGGCGTTTTGTTTTTTGGAAGGTTTTTAATCACTGTTTCAATCTCTTCATAATTAATTGGTCTGTTTGAACAATCAATTTCTTCCTGTTTCAGTCTTTGCAGTTTATAGGTTTCCAGGAAGGCCTCCATCTCTTCCAGATTGCTTAATTTATTGGCATAAAGCTGTTGATAAAGTTTCTAATAATCCTTCCAATTTCATTGGTGTTGGTTGTGACCTCTCCCTTTTCATTCATAATTTTATTAATTTGGGTCCTTTCTCTTTTCTTTTGGATAAGTCTTGCCAGTGGTCTGTCAATTTTATTGATTCTCTCCAAGAACCAGCTTCTAGTCCTGTTGATCTGCTCTACTGTACTTCTGGTTTCTGCTTGATTGATTTCAGCTCTAATTTTGGTCAACTGCTTCCTCGTGCGTGGATTAGGCCTGTCCCTCTGTTGCTGTTCCAGCTTCTTGAGGTGAGAATATAAAAACTGCATTTTAGATTTTTCTATTCTTTTGAGTGAGGCTTGGATGGCTATGTATTTCCCCCTTAGGACTGCCTTTGCAGTATCCCATAGGTTTTGGACTGTTGTATTTTCATTCTCATTGGTCTCCATAAATTGTTTAATTTGATTTTTGATTTCCTGGTTTATCGAGTCATTCCTGAGCAGGATGGTTCTTAGTCTCCAAGTGTTTGAGTTTCTTCCAAATTTTTCCTTGTGGTTGAGTTCCAATTTCAGAGCGTTGTGGTCTGAGAATATGCAGGGGATAATTTCAATCTTTTGGTATCGGTTGAGACCTGTTTTGTGTCCCAGAATATGGTCTATTCTTGAGAATGTTCCATGGGCATTAGAATAGAATGAGTATTCTTTGGTTCTGGGTTGTAGTGTTCTATACATATCTATGAGGTCCAACTCGTCGAGTATGGCATTCAAAGATCTGGTTTCTCTGTCGATTTTCTGCTTGGGTGTCTGTCTATTTCTGATAGTGGAGTGTTGAGGTCCCCTACTATTAACGTATTTTTGTCTATATATATTTCTTTATTCTGGTTAAGAGTTGGCTTGTGTATCTTGCTGCTCCCCTGTTGGGGGCATATACGTTTATAATTGTCATATCCACTTTTTGGATACATCCTTTAAGAGTAATATAGTCCCCTTTTGTATCTCTAACTATACTCTTTAGTTTAAAATCCAATCTGTCTGATATGAGAATTGCTACCCCAGCTTTCTTTTGAGGTCCATTGGCATGAAAGATGGTAATCCATCCCTTTACTTTCAGTCTGGATGTATCTTAAGGTTCAAAATGAGTCTCTTGTAGACAGCAAATGGATGGGTCATGTCTTTTTATCCGATCTGCAACCCTGTGGTGTTTTCTGGGAGCATTTAGGCCATTTACATTGAGACTGATTATTGAGAAATATGATTTAATGATGCCATGTTGCCTGTAAAGTCTTTGTTTCTATAGATTGTGACTTTCTGTTCTGTATCACTCTTGGGGCCTTTGTACCTTTATAGAACCCCCCCCTTAATATCTCCTGTAGGGCTGGTTTCATGGTTACGAAATTGGTCAGTGACTGGCGATTCTGGAAGGTCTTTATCTCTCCATCAATTCTGAATGACAGCCTTGCTGGATAAAGGCTCCTTGGCTGCATGTTTTTCTCTGAAAGAGCTTTAAAAATACCCCCCCAACCCTTTCTCTCATTCCAGGTCTGTGTAGACAGGTCTGACGTAATTCTGATACCTTTGCCTTGGTACATGAGAAATTTCTTTGCCCTGGCCGCTTTCAATACTGTATCCTTGGATCTAATATTTGCAAATTGCACTATGACGTGACGTGGCGTAGGTTTGTCGTGGTTGAGCTTGGGAGGGGTCCTCTCTGCCTCTTGGACATGAATGTTTGTTTCCCTTGCTAGATTAGGGAAGTTTTCAGCTACAATTTATTCAAATATCTCTTCTAGACCTCTGTTTTTCTCCACCCCCTCGGGGATGCCAGTGATTCTGACGTTGGAACGTTTCATTGAGTCAGTAATCTCCCGTAACCTACAGTCTTGAGATTGGATTTTTTTGAGCCAAGTTTCTGTCTTAGCTTTCTCGTCTACTAACCCATCCTCCAATTCACAGATTCGTTCTTCTGCCTCATTCACCCTGGCCGTCAGAGCCTCTGGTTTTGACTGCATTTGATCCATAGCATTTTTAATTTCTGCCAGACTCGCTCTCATTTCCGCCCTTAGAGATTCTATATTGTCATTAATATTTTCATTAATAAGTTTTTCAAGTCTGCACATCATCTTGGCCATTGTTTCTCTGAACTCCATTTCTGACAACTTGGTTATATCCATATCCATTAGTTCTGTGGCAGAGGCCACAGACTCATTGTCTTTTCTTTGCTGTGGGGGGGATTTCTCCTTCTCGTCATTCTGATGAGGAATAGGTTGCAGGGTTGGTCAGAGCCCAAATTATTGACCGGGACCCTGGCCGTGCGCCCTTGTTTTATAGTGATCTTAGGGATGTGGGCTTCTTGATTTTTCAGCCTGCCTTCAGGGGGAGGGGCCTGCCGCACCCATACTCAGGCAACCCTGTTTGGGTAGAGTCTCCGTGTCCCCTGCGAGGGGGGATGGGGATGGGCACACTGTGAGCCGGTATTTCCAGGCTTTTGTTCTCTGGCAGCTTTCCCTGGCTGTTTGCTGTGCCTCTTCTGAGAGTCAGAGCAGCAGTGGCCAAATCTCAGCCTCTGTCTCAGAACAGAGGGATCGCAGAAGCCAGAAGCCACATAGGTCCAAGATGAGAGTCATAAAAGATTTGAATAAATAGAAAGACATCCAGGACTTCTGCAGGGAAAAGCAGATTATTACGATTATGTCAATTCTTTTGCTGATGACTTTAGATTTATATTATTTGGAGGAAGCTGTAGGTAGGGAGTGGGTATGGGTGTGAGTGTGGGTAGGTAGGGAGCAGGGAGTTAATGAGTCATAGGGGTCAGGGTATAGCCCATGAGTGGGTTTACAGTGGTGAGTAGGGAGGTAGTGGGGGGGGGGGTAGGTGGGGAGTGAGTAAGGGAAGGGCGGGGATAGGTATTGAGTGGGTGTACGGTGGGGTGTGGCTTAGAGTTTACGGTTTGAAAAACGTTCTACTTTGCTTAGAATGCTTTAAAACGGTGTACTATAGTAGCATTTTTATCTTAACTGCTTATATTTAGATGGTATGTGTTTGCTCTTTTTTCAGATGACCTTCGATAACTCAAGGTCTTTTGTCCCATTTTTCTTATGGTCATGCTAATCTAGCAAGACCACGAGTACTGGGCTTGGCAAAACAGTAGCTACTCGCCTGCCGTTTTTATGGGCAAACATGCAGTCCTAGAACGGCCTGTTGGGCGCTGTGGTCCCGCTTTTCTTGTGCTCTGCTGCCCCCTGCTGCCCAGTCAGGGTGTGTGCAGCCAGTGTGAGAGCCTCAAAAACCTTTCATTAGGTCTTTCGTCTCCCTTGTCCGTGGAGATGAAGTTGACATTTTCTTTGTTCCGCTCATTTCAGTAAAGTGGACATAGAGAATTCGCTGTACTTCGACTCCAGTTGCAGATAAACCAACATTTCTATCAAGAGCAAGGATTCTCACTTTGGAGTACATGGACCCTCAAAAGATATATGGATGAGCCTCCTGGATGGGTCAAGCCTCTGATTGTTAGCATGATTTATATATATTTATATAAATTTATAACTACTATGTAGTTCTAGGGAGCGTGCCTACAGCCTTCATTAGATTCTGAAGAGGGTTCCTATGCCCCAAAGTTGACCATACTTTGTTCTGCAACAGTCATCTCTAAACTCTTTGGACTGTGGACCCAACAATCTATTCTTATTCATTTACCTGTAAATTATATATGAGTACAAAATAAGGAGCTGAAGATGAAATAAAGTGTTTGAATATCTTTCCTATGATGATCTGTTCCTAATGTTGTCCTTTCATGTCTCACGTCACTTTGGAGCCGTTTGCCCCCAATAGTGGAAGCATAACCTACTGTCATTGCTTCTACCTTGCAATGTGGCTGATGGACAGCTGCCGTTAGGAGCAGAGTGTTGGTTTTGCCTTTTGTCAAGGTTCACTGGGGCTCGCGTTATTAGTACTGTACTCGGTCTCTGGTGAATATGCAGGAATCTCTTAAAGCCACCTTTCCATTTTGTTATTTGGCTTAAAACGAATCAGCACAATCAGTAACACAATCGACACATTGGCTGTGGTATGATCCCTTCTCTATTGCGGCAGGATCACATTTTAAAAATATTACTTGAGAACCTGATTTCTCTTTCCACCTCCGGTTATTCTTGAATGTTCCCACTATTTACAAAGCAGCTAGGTTGTTCTGGGGCTCATTGCCTCAGGGAAGAAATGATTCGCTATTCCTGTATAAACATCTATGTATGAAAACCCTGAGAGAATTAACTGGACAGACTAATGATTAAGACTTAAGACTAATAGAGTTCATTAAGCTGGTCAGGTGCCATACATGTATGTGTTTTTCTAGGTATGCATGCAAAGCAATATCCTTCTTCTATATCAGCAAGAACTACATAGAAAATATAATTCATTCAACAAGGATTTATTGAGCATGGATTTTCCTCCAGGCTTTGGAAATACGGCTATGAACAAAGCAGGTGGCAATCCCTACCTTCAGCAGCACAATGTTCTAGCAAGGGGGCACAGAGAGTTAACAAAACAAGTAAGTACGATGTATCAAACCTGAAGTAGCGATGGGGCTCTGGGAGAAGCTGAAGTGGGGAAGGAGGAAAGGGATTGTGAATGTGGGGCCATGACTTTTTAAATAAGAGGTTGTGAAGGTGTTACTTGGGTAAAAACCTGAAGGAGGTGAGGAAGTGAGCCATACAGGATTCTGGGGGGAGAGCATGCCAGGCAGAGGGAAGAGCAAGTGCAAAAGCCCTGAGGTGGGCACGTTCCTCTTGAGCTCTGAAAGCAGCAGTGGTCAATGGGGCTGGTGCGGAGTGTGTATGGGGAGAGATGTAGGAAATGAGGTCAGAGAAGCAGCTGGGAGCTATGCTGTGCAGGGTCTATGGACATCGTTTGGTGAGGACTTGCCTTTCATAATGAGAGAGATGGGAGTCACGGTGCCTTAGGAGAGGAGGGGCATCATCTGGCTAAATGTAACCAGGACATCTCTGGCTACAGAGCAGAGACAAGACAGAAGATGAAAAGGGCAGAAAAAGTGATTTAGATAGATTTGAGATATTTTTCATAGTAAAAAGACAGCGTTCTTGGGTGCCATCCGCCCTCAGAATTCTAAGTCTTAGACACACAGTCAGGAGACCTGCCATGTCCCCAGCTCTGTGTCTCACTCGTCCCGTCTCTACTTGCTTCCAGGATCTCTCACTGTATAAGCCTTACCAGTGGAAACAAATGGGAATGCACAGACACAGACTGGAACCTGGTCTGTCTCTCCTGGAATCTAACTTGGAGGATGCAGGTGACCAGGAGCTTCCCCGGGGCGTGGACAGCTGCCTGGCCCAGGAGTCAGGACACTATCTGGCAATGGCTGGGGAGCTGGCGACTGGCTGCCATCCTGTCCAGATGAGGGGAGCCAGCAGACCCGTGACCACGCACACAAGTGGCCGTGGTGCTCGGGGCTCCACACTGACCTGACAGTGACGGTGGCTGCTCCGATCAGGTCCCGCTTCTTGCACGGATTTCTCTAGCTGCCGACTCAGTCCGGCACCGCACATGGGAAGTAATTCTGGGAGACAGACAAGCTAACCAAGTACCACCCCGCCCTCTCCAAGAAGGGGGTGACCAGTGACATCTGGAGCCAGCTTGAGGAAGCACACAGCAACCAACGGTTCCATTTTCGGGAAATTTGGAAGCCAGTTGTTAAGCATGGCCATCACCCACATTATATCGTATAAACCTACAACTAAAATTAATTGTGTTAAAAACAAAGATGGTGGGGGTGCTGGGTGGCTTAGTCAGTTAAGCATCTGCCTTTGGCTCAGGTCGTGATCTCTGAGTCCTGGGATCGAGCTCCAAGTCAGGCTCCCTGCTCGGTGGGGAGTCTGCTTCTCCCTCTCCCTCTGCCCTGCCCCCCCACTCGTGCTCTCTCTCTCTCTCTCTCTCTCTCTCTCTCTCTCAAATAAATAAAGAACAACAGAGATGGTGAAGCACTCACAAGTCATCCCGTATGAATCAGTTCTAACATTGTGTCAGCTCCTCTCCGGATGTTACATCTATTGTGTCTCCGTCACAGGCAGCAGAAATTTTCACTCAATTCTTGCTGCTTCCAGGGGCTACTTTTTGTCCTGGCCCATCCGGTCTCACCCACACATATGAAGCCCAGCAGTCAGCCACGGTTTGGGGGACCATATGCAAATCTGGGGAGTCACTCACTCCTTTCTTCGATTTTCCTTATGCCTTTACAGCTGTTCTACTGATGAGGGAATAGAAGGCTGGCTGAAGACAAAGCAGAAGCTGACACCCTGCAAACCACCCCCCCCCCATGTATGCAACATTCCTCGGCACTCCTGGCTGCCCTAAAACTAAGGAAAGGACCTGCAGCTCATTGATAGAGGACACAGTGATAGTGTAAACAGGCTTGGCTTGACAATAGTGGGGCCTCCAATATCCTGTGAGTCTTCTTTGACATGTGAAGGTATCTGCAGCTCATTGATAAGGACACAGTGATAATGTGGACAGCCTTGGCTTGACAATGGTGGGGCCTCCAGTGTCCTGCGAGTCTTCTTTGACATATGAAAGTGCTTTCTCAGCCTCCCTTTTTCCTCACCTCCCCCAACTCCATGGTATATAATCAGCCACCTCTCACAACCCGGGGCAGCGGCTCTTTCTGCCCATGGGTCCTGTCCCCGTGCTTTAATAAACCACCAATTCCGCACCAAAGACGCCTCAAGAATTCTTTCTTGGTCGTCGGCTCTGGACTCCACCCCACTGAACCTCACTTATATTCTACGACTTCATCACTACTAGACCCTGACTCTGTGTTCTGACACCCTTGCTAGAACTATGTTTTCTGATTTATTTATTTATTTAAAAGATTTTATTTTATTTATTTGACAGAGAGAGAGAGACAGCCAGTGAGAGAGGGAACACAAGCAGGGGGAGTGGGAGAGGAAGAAGCAGGCTCCCAGCGGAGGAGGCCGATGTGGGGCTCAATCCCAGGACCCCGGGATCATGCCCTGAGCCGAAGGCAGATGCTTAACGACTGAGCTTCCCAGGTGCCCCCGTATTTTCTGTTTATTTCTAACTAAAATTTCTCACTATAATTTCTAACCTCCAAAGCTGTGCCCAGATGGGGGTGAGCCTGCAGGTAAACAGCAACACACTTACAGATTGCACCTTGCAGAAGCTTGTACTCAGTTTCCTGAAATCTAATACTGAAGTGTGGTTTGTAATGATTTCCCTCCCCATTTCCACCCCTTCAGTCTCTAAAAGAGCTAAGTTTGAACCCGACCTACAGCATTTTTCATGTTAGAATTGATTTTAAGAACATGAACCTTTCCTTAGTAGTGCACCCTTCTGGAGAGAAGCATTCTTGAAGAAAAATGTTTTAAACATTCAAATAATCTTTACTATTTTTACAGATCTCATGTAACACCTTCAATTGCCATGCTGGGTTCTGCACTCCCCTTCTAAATCTTTGATGGCATCATAGAGGGCTGTCTGTTGCTCGTTCAGTTATTGATTCGTGGTTTAAACATTACCCTCCTCAATGAGAATTTAAAATGGGTTCCTTTTCCAGTTTGGTTGTTTTTACTCGTACCCTTTGGTACCATTTATCTCGATGCAACCTTAGCTTTGCTGACTGTTCTTTAAAGTAAGGAGTTGTGTCTGCAGAGCTGGGCCTTCAGAGCTGCTTCTAAGGTTGTTCCTCTCCTTTACTCTGCTCCAGACCTCTGCTTGCCTGATGTTTTCTCACCATTTATTTTACATTTTATAGGAGTGAGGCTGCCTCTGAAAGCAGTTGACTGACCCGCTGGGATTGGCTTTGGAAGCTTGTGAAATTGACCAGGAAGGCGGTACTTTCCAAGGTTATGGTGGAATAATCACTCATTGCCTCCACTTTTCTCCCATTCCTCCTAACAGGAAATCCACAAACGGCCCTCAGGGACATCTACCTGCTACAGACAGTACACTGTTTGTGGGGTGGGGGCCAGGCTCGGTGGCCAGAAGTGGCAGCTGGGGGCTGGCCAAGTCACACCCTCACTGTGGTCTCTCCCAGTGTTAGTTCTGAGCTGTCTGCTAGACATGCGCTGGACCCTCTCTGTCCTCCATGTCTCCTGACTGCTGTTTCACACTGATTTTCTCTTTGTCTCTACATGGTGCATTCTGAATGGACACCTTGGTACCCTGCTCCAGTTAACTGGATTTTCCCTCACTGTTGGTATAAAGTTGATTCCCAATACTGAATTTAATTACTGATTAGGTCTTTTTTTTTAATTTTACAGATTTATAACTTTCTTTTTTATATTTATTTTATTTTTCATGTCTTTCTTTAATGATTTCTCTTATTAATGGAGGCCACTTTCTCATTTTAAGCACCATTGAACATCATTGAACTCAGTGCTCAACCCCGTTAATTTCACCCAGTGAATCCACATCCAATTAAAAAAAATTGACTGTCTTTCCTAGTATTATATTTCTTTAAGCATTTTAAGGTTTTTGGATGATGGCTCCTTTTGAGTTGGAGATTTTCATATTTTTGTGTTGTTCTGTTGCGGTTTTCTGACCCCCCTCAATTTTTCTTAAATGATAATTTTCTAGTTTTTCTCTTGCCTCCACTCAGTCTCTCAAACCTTCAGTCCAGAAGCAAATCTTATCGATTCCTAGGACTCCCATCTCATTGGGATACTGGGAATATTAAAGAAAATTTAGAAAAATTAAGCTTGGCATAATTTCCCTTCATCTGGAATTTGCATCTTGCCAGCCCTAGTTAGTGAGTGGTCAGCTAGATTTTTCAGTTTCTGTTCATGAGCCTGCTCCTGGTTGTACTCTGCCCAAGAGAACACTTGGTACTTGTTCCCTTGCAGAGGCCAAGCCTCTTCTGACTCCGGAGCCAGGAGGCCCACGGATTCCGCTTCTCTTGCTACTTTGCATTTCTCTTCTCATTTGGTCCATGGATTGTTTCCTGAGCTTTCTGTGCAACTGTTTCTTTTGATTAACTTTTCCTATAATTTATCCATATCATTGTGAATTTGGAACAGAGGGTATGGTCTCAGTAAGGTACCTAATCTCTCCGGATAATACGAAGAGTTGGGATGATGTCAGTGGTATTTACTTTGTAGGGGTATGTTAAAAATCAAGTCAATGAATGCATGTAAAATGCCTGGTGCACGGCCGTTATGACCGTTGTACAAATAATACCTAGTGCAAATTATGTGCTTGATGAATATTTGTAGAGTAGAATGGATTAATTTAATACAGATAAATGCATGCTGTTCGCCTGGGTGCATCTGATAATGATTGTATCATTTAAGTAGCTAGGTTATGCTGCAGCTGCTAACAAGTTCTGAGTCTTAGTAGTTTATAATAACAAAGGTCTATTTCCTGCTTGCAATACTGGTCCATCACCACTGCATTGTTATGACACACACTCTGGGTCACAGGTTGTTGGAGCAGCTGCTACCCACCAGTGTGGAAGAAAAAGAGAACGCTGGCCCCTACTTCCTTTTGGAAGTAACAGATGTCAATCCCTGCTCACATTTTAACCAAAACAAGTAATGTGACTATTTATCTGTTCAGTGGGGCCAGAGATGTGATCCTATAGTATGTCCGAAAAGAGAGAACCAAATATCTGTGATCATCCTAACAATTTCTACAATGCTCATTGTGAATAGACATTTACTGAATGTTCACTTTGGGCAAGATGCTACAGTAATTAGCATACAAAGAGTCAGAGGTGACATTTTATTTTATTTTATTTTATTTTATTTATTTTATTTTATTTTTTAAAAGGTTTTTATTTATTTATTTGACACAGAGAGACAGCGAGAGAGGGAACACAAGCAGGGGGTGTGGGAGAGGGAGAAGGAGAAGGAGAAGCAGGCTTCCCGCTGAGCAGGGAGCCCCATGCGGGGTTCGATCCCATGACCCCGGGATCATGACCTGAGCTAAAGGCAGATGGTTAATGACTGAGCCACCCAGGTGCCCCTCAGAGGTGACTTATAGAATAGGGACTCTTTAATAGTAGTTTTATCTTCTTTAAAAAAGATTTTATTTATTTACTTGAGGGAGAGAGAGAGAGCACAAGCGGGGGGAGGCAGGGCAGAGGGAGGGGGAGAAGCAGACTCCCCGTAGAGCAAGAAGCCCGATTTAGGGCTCCATCCCAGGACCAGGATCTAAGCTGAAATCAAAAGCTTCAACTGACAAAAGCTCAACTGACTGAGCCACCCAGGTGCCCCAGTAGTTTTGTCTTTGCTCAAAGATAAAATTATTCTCAGTGACTGGTAACAAGTATAAATTATTGGCTATTAAAGAAGAGGCATGACTGTGATCTTGGCCAAATCAGCTCAGTACAATAATGCATTTATTGTAAACTTTGGGAAGCCAATGATCCATTAAAATAATTGTGATTGCATTTGTAATGCCTGGAAGTAATGATGGATCTTACACAATCACAGAGCCTGATACAAGGTACAACCACGAGCTAAAGGGTCCTTTAGAAACAATGCTCCTGATGGGAAGTGATCAGATGCGTGCAGTAATTGTCATAAACATGCTTATTCCAAATCCTCCCACCCTTGCTACAAAGAAAAACCATTTATATTTTGGAAGAAGAATGATTTATTTTTTTTGTGAAGTGCATTCTTCTAGCCTCAGCCTTTCTGCTGAGTTGTCTCAAGCCTAGGTTTGAGCAGAGGATAGAGAACTGGGAGGGGTATTGGTTTAAATGCTTCTATTTTATTACCTGATTTCTTCTTCTAAGACTTCTAGAAATAGTTCAAACAGGCCTTAAAGCCGCACATACCTGGGAGGTGTCTCCTTTTCTATAGCTGAAGGTTTTTAAGTCTAGTAAATTAAACTTCAAGAAGGAAGATGAGAGTTAGTACGCTGACAGTTTGTCCACTGGAGTTTTTTAAGGATCTAACATACTTAATTTCCTTCCTTGTTTTTCAATTTGGTTGGGCTTAGGCGCAGGTCAGGTTTAAAGCGAAGATGGCAAAGGAAGAATATGATGCTGTAGCCTAAAACAAGACCGTTTACTTGTCATTTTACTGTGACGTATTTATTGTTCTAGACTTCTAGTGTGCCTTTTGGGTTTTGAGTTAAAATTAAATACCGCGGAGAATATGATTTAATATGCACATGAGCCACTGCCTTCAAGGCAATTACTGGTAGCCCTAGAGGAGAGGGCTTTGTGGGAAAGAGACAAGGGACAGGCAGCTGGATGTATGTGTGTGTGTGTGTATACATGTCAAGTAAATGTGTATATGTGCATGCATGCATGTAAGTTTGTATGTGATGCTGGATGTATGTGTGTATGCGTGAATGCATGCATACATGTAATATAAATGTGTATACGTGCATGCATATGTGTCAGTTTGTATGTGATGCCGGATGTATGGGTGTACATGTGAATGCATGCATACATGTAATGTTAATGTGTATATGTGCATGCATTCATGTGTGTAAGTTTGCATGTGATGCATATGTCTGTAATGTGATGCACATATGTAGGCATGACATATATACATTTTGTATATACAAAATGTAGGCGTATGCAAGTGTGTACATATGTAGGCATGTGATTATACATCATGTAATGCAAATGCACACGTGTGCATGCACACATGCGTGTGATGTAAGTATGTGTATGCATGTGACCTAAGCATGCATTTTTGTGACATGTGTGCAAGTGTGCAAGCAGATATGCACACATGTATTAATGTTATGTATGCATCTAATAAAAGTATATATGCAATATAAATCTTTGTGTGTATGCAGACACAAATTCAATGTAGGCACGTGTAACGTATGCTTGTCAGTGTTATGTATGTACATAATTACATGTGTTATTGGATCCCATTAAAGATCTGTTTCTGCAGAGTAAGACATATTTTGTTTTTAATACCAGACATCTCAAATTTATTTTTTTTAAAGAATGCTTTGGATATTCTAATCCTTTTGTATTTTTCCACACTTTGTGGGTAATTTGTCAATTTCTATGTAACAGCTTGTTGGCATAGATTGGAATTGCATTAAAGCTATAGATCACCCTGGAGAAAACTGACATCTTAATATTGAGTCTCTTGGTCCATGAATATAGCATCTTTCTCCATTTGTTTAGGTCTTTTAAAATTTCCTTTCAGTGGTGTTTTTGTACTTTTCAGCATAAATGTCTTATACGTATTTTGTTAAATTTATTCCTGAGTATTTTTTATGCTATTGTATATTTTTTTCATTTTTAAACTTCAATTTCCAACTGTTTATTGCTGCTACACTGAAATATAATTGTTTTTTGTGTATTGGTCTTGTACTGTAGGATCTTGTTAAACTTACTCATTAGAGCTGCTAGATTTTTTTGTAGATTCTTTAGAATGTCCTACATAAGCAATCATGCCATCTTCAAATCGAGTTTTAGTTCTTCCTTTCCAATCTATGTGCTGCTTGCCTGCCTCCCTCCCTCCCTTCCTCCCTCTCTCTCCTTTTCCTTCCTCCCTCTCTTTCCCCTTCCTTCCTTCCTTCCTTCTTTCCTTCCTTCCTTCCTTCCTTCCTTCGTCTGCCTGCCTGCCCTTCTCTCTCTCTCTCTGCTTATTGCATTAGTTGGGATTTCTAGTACAACTTTTCAACAAAAGGGGGAAAAGAAATGTCCTTACATTATTCCCAATCTTACAGGGAAAGCATTAACTCATGAACAAGAAGTTTTATGTTAGTTGTAGGGTTTTCGAAGTTATCTTTTATAAAGAGTGAAGCAGCTCCCTTCTTATTAATAGTTTTCTGACTTTTTATCATGAACAGATGTTGAATTTTGTCAAATGCTTTTTCTGCATGCATAAGATTGACATATGATTTTTTATTTTTTAGTTGGTTAATATGGCAAATTAATTTTTGAGTATTAAGCTTACATTCTGTGGAAGAAACCCAGTTGGTGATAGAATATGATAGTTTATCTGATGCTAGATTTGAATCATTGAAATTTGTTTTGCTTAGGATTTTTGTGTCTGTGTTCATGAGGGAGATTAGTCTATAGCTTTTTCTTCTTCTTTTTTTTCCCCTCGTAATATATTTGTATATTTTGGTATCCGAATAATCCTGACCTCATAAAATGATGGGAAGTGGCCCATCTTTTAACAGTTTCTAAAAACTTTATGTAAAATTGGTCTTATTTCTTCCTTAAGAATTTGGTACATAGCGAATGAAGCCAAATGGACCTGGAAGTTTCTCTGTGGGAGGTTCAATTGAACTTGAACTACAAATTCAATTTCTTTAAAAGATAAAGGGTTAGTCAGGTTATTTCTTTCTTTTTGAGTGAGATATGGTAGTTTTTAATCCTTCAGGACTTTGTCCAATTTATTGACATAAGATTTCCATAATATCCTTTTTTTTTTTTAAAGATTTTATTTATTGTCAGAAAGAGAGAGAGAAAGTGCACACACAAGGTGGGGGAGCGGCAGGCAGAGGGTGAAGCAGACTCCCTGCTGAGCAGGGAGCCCGATGTGGGGCATGATCCCAGGACCCCAGGATCATGACCTGAGCCGAAGGCAGGCGCTTAACTGACTGAGCCACCCAGGTACCCCTAGGTTCCCATAACCTCTTTTCATTCTTCTTCAGCACCTCAATTGAGATAGAACACACTTACCATACGATTCACTCCTGTAAAGGCTATGGCTCAATGATATTTGTATATTCACAGATAGGCACCCATCACTTCAGTCAATTTTAGAATGTTTTCACTGCCTCAAAAAGAAATTCCATGCCCTTTAGCTATTCCCACCCTATTTCCCTAGCCCAATCCAGCCCTAAACAACCACTAATCTTATATATTTGTCTCTATAGATTTGCCTAATGGGACTTCTGTATGACTGAGATCACACAGTATGTGTTTTTTTGTGACTGGATTATTTTATTTAGCATAGTATTTTCAAAGTTCATCCATATTGTAGCATGTGTCATTATTCCTTTTCTTTTTCTGACTAAATAATATTCCATTGCATGAATATACCACATTTTGTTCATCCACTCATGAATTGATGGACGAGGGCTGTTTCCACCTTTTAGCTATTATGAATGATGTTGCTATCAACAGTCATATTCAAGCTTCTTTGTGGACATACGTTTACGCCCAGGAGTGGAGTTGTTGGGTCCTATGGTAACTCTATGTTTAATCATTTGAGGGACAGTCAGACTGTTTTCCAAAGCACTTCACCATTTTACATTTCCACTAGCAGTGTACGCACATTTCATTTCTCCATATCCTTGCCAACACTTGTTACCATCTGACTTTTTTTTTTATCATAACCAGCAGGTGTGAGGTGGTGTCTTGTAGTTGGATTTGCATTTGCCTGATGTTTAATAATGTTGAGCATCTTTTTATGTGCTTATGGGTTATTCATATGTCTTCTTTGGAGAAACGTCTGTTCAGGTCTTTGCACACTTTCAAATTGTGTTGTATGCCTTTTTTTTTTATTAAGTTGTAAGAGCTCTTTATATACTCCAGATACGAGTCCCTTATCACATCTGTGATTTGTAGATATTTTCTTGCTTTTTGTGGATTATATTTTTACTTTCTTGATGGTATCCTTTGAAGCAAAAAGTTTTAAATTTTGATGAATTCAATTTCTCTATTTTTTTGTTGTTGCCTGTGCTTTTGGTGTTGTAGCCAAGAAATCATGGCCAAATCTAATGTCATGAGGCCCTTCTCCTATGTTTTCTTCCAAGACTTTTTATAGGTTTAGCCCTTACATTTAGGTCTTTGATCCATTTTGAGTTAATTTTTATATATAGTGTGAAGTAAAATTCCAAATTCACCGTTTTGCATGTGGTCATCCAGTGGACCTAGTACCATTTGTTGAAAAGCCAATTCTTTCTCCATGGGTTGGTCTTGGCATCCTTGTCAACAACCGGTTGACCATATACGCATGAGTTGATTCTTATATTCCTTATTCTATTCCATTCATTCATGTGTCTATTGTGCCAGAATTGCCCTCACTTAATTACTGTGGCTTTGTTGTAAGTTCTGAAATTATAAAGTGTGAGTCCTTTGTTTTGTTCCTGTTTTTCTAAGAGTGTTATGACTATTCTAGGTGCCTTGAAATTCCACATTAATTTTAATATCAGCTTGCTAATTTCTGCAATGCATTCACCTGGGATTTTGGGAGAGATTACATTGAATGTGTAGATCCATTTGGGAAGTAATTGCCATCTTAACCATGTTAGGTCTTCTGACCCATGGACATGGGGTGATTTTCCATTTATTTCTGACCCATGGACATGGGGTGATTTTCCATTTATTTTCATCTTCTGTAATTTCTTTCAATAATGTTTTGTACTTTTTAGAGAATAAGTGGTAACCTCTTGGCCACACTCTCTAAGAATTTAGCCTCTGCAACTTGTGTTGGTGGGGATGAGAAATTTTGGCAGCCTGCCCCTCCTGGGAAGATACTGTACCATTTGTCTGAGAACTGAAGAGGGAAGGATCCCTGTTGTCACACTCACAAGAAGTATAGCAGGAGAGAGAACAGTTTGCGGCTCAAGTGCCATAGACTCTCACTGTATTAACTGAGTTTCAGTACACTTTTCTTGAATAGATATTTATTCCTTAGGTATGTGCCCTTAAGACAATTTCCAGAGGTCTTAAAAATTTTAATTAGTTTTACCAGTTATGGTTTTACCACTGGGTAGTGGGTTCACAGAGTTCCTTCTACTCCCAACCGGCAGGTGGAACTTTCTCAATCATTACTTTATTTTTTATTTTTTTAAAAGATTTTATTTATTTATTTGACAGAGATAGAGACAGCCAGCGAGAGAGGGAACACAAGCAGGGGGAGTGGGAGAGGAAGAAGCAGGCTCATAGCGGAGGAGCCTGATGTGGGGCTCGATCCCACAACGCCGGGGTCACGCCCTGAGCCGAAGGCAGACGCTTAACCACTGTGCCACCCAGGCGCCCCTCAATCATTACTTTAAAAGAAATCTCAAACAATACACCCATAAGAGCCTAAGGCTCCTCCCAACCTGGGGTTTTTGGGTCTGAGAACCAGCCTGACACCAGTACTTTTGTTCTGGGCAACTGGAAGGTTGGCACTGCTATTTATTGATGTGGGAAAGCCTGCAGTGAAAGCATGTTTGATTCTGGAAATGCTAAGTTTGAGATGCCTACCAGGCACCCACGTTAGATACAGGTGGACAATGAGAAATAAAATCCTAGAGCTTGGAAGACAGATTTTGGGTAGAAGTTTAAGTTTGGGGAAGAACCATTTAGAAATAAGACTACTTAAGGTGACCTATAGAAATCATGTGCCCAGGTAAATCCTGACAAACTGAGTTTCCTGATTTGATTCACTAATGGCACACTCTCTGTCTCTTAAAAATGTCCTTATTTAGATATGAAATTATATGGTTATCCTCACTCCTAAGATAGAGTATCCTATCAAAGATGTTGCAATATAACAGTTATTTGTGATATAACACAAATTTGATGAAATGATTCAATAATGTCTATTTTATGTATGATATATTTAGGTTAAAATTATTTTGAAAAAGTTTAAAAAATAAAGTTATACACACATACTCCATGCACATTTTTTGACAGTTGAACGTTATTGCTGGAATATCAAAAGTCTCTGAAATGTCAACAGAAGTATTGTTACTACATTTTATTATAAGACTGTAAATTCAAAAGTCTTGAAAAAGGTGGGCTCATTGGCCAAAAATAATGTAGCAGACCTAAGGCTAATGCAGTGATTTGAATGGGTATCTTTGAAGAGTAGATATGTCCTATGTCAACCTTTGAATATTGGCCCTTTAAAATATTGTGTAGCATTTAACTCAAATATTTCTCCCATCTGTGCTTTAGTTTTCTTAATAACTCAGCACCTGAAATATATGTTTGTTGGACATCTTTAACATCCTTCTCCTAATGCTAGAATATAAGCTTCATGACAACATAGACCATTTGCTTTCCTCTATATGCCCATTGGCTTGACCAGTGCCTGGCTCATAGTCCACAAGCAATACATATATGTTGAGTGAAGAAATCATTTGATGTGACAAGATATTGCATGATATGTTGAGCATGAAATGGGTATGTTTTAATAAAAATCAATTGAAAGTTTCCTTTTTTTAATTCATTTTAAATTTTTTTGAGATTTATTTATTTATTTGAGAGAGAGAGAACACAGAGGGAAGGGGTAGAAGGAGAGGGAGAGAGAATCTCAAGCAGATTCCTCACTGAGCACGGAGCCCAATGCCGTGCTTGATCTCACAACCCTGAGATCACGACCTGAGCTGAAACCAAGAGCTGGTTGCTCCCCTGACCGTACCACCCAGGCATCTCAAAATACTCCTCTTTTAAAGGAAGGCAGCCCATTAGGAAAGTGATAGTTAAGGTGGCTTGATCGTCATGAACTCATGTGCATTCACTAAAATAATGTAAGTTCTCTTTAGTGCCAGTTGGCCATGACTTTAGGGCCTCAATTTCAGTTTACTGTACAACCTTTCACTGCCATTCGCAGAAGATAGTCTTTGAACAGGAAAAGCCAAAGGAGTCTGGAATAGACAAGCAATTATACTTGCAGAAATGTAGGAAAAGACTGGAATGGGTGCATATGACCCAATTGAGATAATTGAAACATTAAGAACATTGAAAAATGAGGCGAATTTACCACTCTCATTTGCTTTATTTTTGAAAATTTTTATAATGCAAATTTCTTAGTATAGATTATTACCAATTTGAACCAGTTGCATTTACAAAATCTCTTGAACCCCTGCTAATAATAAATTGAAATGAAAATAAAGCACATTGTATGTTAGAGTGTGTATATATTTGTAATGCATATATGAGTTTTCATAAAGTTTAGAAAAATAACATTAACCTAAATTATTAATAGTCTCCATTTGTGGCTAGGCTATTCCTTAGGTTATCACTTATTTCAAGATGTTTGACCAAAGGTGCTCAATGAATGATCAAAGACATAATTTAAGGAGGTGAACTTTAAATTTTTATTTAGGAATATTTTTAACTACTGTGAAAGAAAGAAAAAAAAATATGAGCAGTCCATGTATGGAAGATTATTCTGTGTCTAATATTGTTCATAATATTACTACCAGAGTTTTTCAGAATTCATCCACAAAATGCCTAAAAACAACTGATTGCTTTAACTAAAATGATCTCACTCTAATTTGTGTTATACAAGGACATGTACTCAAAAACTTTAATCAAAATGGTTTCATATGATGATTTTGCATTATAGGTTATACTGAGTGGTAAATATTTAAACAATGGGTTCATTCAAAATAATCAAGTATTGATGGCTTCATTTCTGTGCCTATGATGATATAAACAGTTCTTTATTGTTTATTGCCCCCGTTCCCCTAGAAAGCCAGGATCACCTTGTCTCCACAGCAAGGGCAAGATTATGTGAGGGTATGGGGGGCGGGGGAGGCCCAGGGAAACCAGAAAAAAGGTGAAGCAGAGTCAGATTCATTGTAACAGCATTGTCAGTGGACACATGAAGGGGAGAAACTGAAGAAACTTAGGGACACAACAGCAGTTGCTAACCATTTCATGGTTTGATTTAATGTAGCCTGACATCCATCAGGAAAGCATTTACTGCTGAAGTGGATTGCTTGCTAATCTTGGTCATTCTGTAGCAGTAGGAGGAACACACATTTTCCTCAAATTCTTACTTAGCAACATCTATATCAAAGTAAGTGCGCTAGACAGAAAGCCAAATCACATATATATTTTGCAGTTCAGAAAGAAAATCTAAAAATGCAATAAAATGGCTTTGTCCAGATTATAAAACTATGTACCTTTTAATAAATTATTTTAACACAAAGGAGAATTTTCTTTAAATAATATATAACACATAAGAGTATTTTTACCTCGTAAAAGCCCCAAATTAAGACAAAGCAAGAAACAGACTCTTAACTATAGAGAACAGAGTGATGGTTACCAGAGGGGAGGTGGGTGGGGATAGAATGAAATAGGTGATGGGAATTAAGGAGGGTACTTGTTCTGATGAGCCCTGGGTGATGTATGGAATTGTTGAATCGCTATGTTGTACACCTGAAACTAATATAACAGTGTATGTTAACTAATTGGAATTAAAGTAAGAACTTTATTTTTCTTTTAAGATTTTATTTATTTATTTATTTATTTGCCAGAGAGAGAAAGAGAGAGCACATAAGTGCTGAGCAAGGAGCCAGATGCAGGACTTGATCCCAGGACCCTGGGATCATGACCTGAGCTGAAGGCAGATGGTTAACCAACTGAGCCACCCAGGCGTCCCTAAAATGAAAACTTTGGAAAAAAGTGGACCCCCCCAAATTTAATGATAATCAACAGTGGCATACCAAAAGTAGAATGGCAGGAATTTCCATCCCAGATTTAGTCAGTAAAAGGTGAAGGGAGAGAGGCAGCAGTTCATAGTCTATAGAGAATTTTAAAACAAGCAAAGAAAACCTAACCAGAACCTACCTCCCTTTTATCATCACCATACTCTGGCCTCATTTAAGTTCCATACCAGTGTTGGCAATTCTTTTCTGTAAAGGGCTAGAAAGCAAATATATTAGGCTTTGTAGTCTCTGCTTCTCTGTTGCCACAGCTCGGCATTGCATCTGGACATCAGCCGCAGACATGAAGTAAAGGGAGAGGGGTGGCTGGGTTCCGGTGAAACTTCACTAGCTCCTGCTTTCTGTATGAAGAGTGCCTCTCTGCCCATCACTGGGTGACTTCCACACCTCCTAGGGGGCAAGTACACTTTCCTTGCATTGGCATCAGACTGAGCCTTCGTGGAGTCTTGTGAGCAGACAGGACCTCCACCACATCTATGCAGACAAAGAATACAGTGGGTCTCTTCCCTCTGCAGTGAGATATTTTACAGACCTTGTTGCTCCTTCATCGTACACGTGGGGGTAAAGAAGACATTCAGAGCAGAAGCAGAGTAGTGCTGATTTGTACTTGATGGACAAAGCTTTGTTGTAAGACACTACAAGTTTGGGGTTGCTTGTTTCTGCAGTAAAACCTAGTGAAAACTGACTGATACATTTCATGTTAACTCAGTGTCAATATTATCACTTAGGCCGGAGGACGACTGGGTGGGGGGGGCCCAAATGTAGTTACAGAAAGTGTTCTATGCCTAGAAGTTCTATGATTTCATGCTATCTTCAACTTCTAAATGAACTCTGGGAGAGGAATTTTTCAAAGCAATGGAACTTGTATGGGACATTTAATTCTTTCTTTCAATATATCAATCCTCTTCAGCTTGAAATAGAAAGCAAGCTGAATAAAATGTTTAAATTATCCACTTATTTTTTAGGTTAAACTAAAACCTTAAGTTTCTTCTTCCAATAAATAATCTCATTATAAAAGTAAATGATGCTGTGGTAGAGACCCTTATTTTGTATCTATTGAACAGACTTGTGTACATTCCTAAGCAATATCCATTAAACCATGCCTTTGGTTGGCTTCTGTGGGGGACAGAGTTACCTGGAAATATTTCAATATTATAAGCCTTTCACAAATAAGCTTGAGTCACAGCATTCCAATGTATTTTAATCATGAGGAAGATCAGGCACAATAATAATTATTGATATCAAGATACCATTTTATTTTAAAGATTTATTTATCTGAGAGAGAGATTGCATGCTTAAGTGGGGGGAAGGGGCAAAGGCAGAGGGGAAAAATCCTCATGCAGATTCCCCACAGAATGCAGAGCCCAATGTGGGGCTCAACTCCAGGACCCTGAGACCATGACCTGAGCCAAAATCAAGAGTTGGGTGCTCAACGGACTGAGCCACCAAGGTGCCCCTAAAGATGCCATTTTAAATCTAATTTTATAGCTTCCATTTTGTTTTAACCAATGCAAAATGAAGATGATGGTTTGATTTCTATTATAAATGGCTCAGAGGAGATCTTCAATAAATTGATTCCATTCAAAGCATCCTTGCTAATCAGTGTGCTGGACCCAGGACACACAGTGATGAGCACAGCAGACATGGACCCTGCGATCGTGGAACGCCGGAGATGGATATCAATCAATTAATTGCACAAATAAGATTAAAATTGAAACTCTGTCTAGGGCTGTGAATAAGAAACACATGGTGCTTTGAGAATGGATTTCAGCATTTACCAAGTATGAGAATCAGGAAAGGCTGCTCTGAAGAATCAATGCTGGATCTGCTCCAGGAAGAGCAGGGGTTACTAGGTGAAGAGAGGTGAAGTAGTGTTCCAGCAGAAGCAGCAGTGTATGCAGAGACCCTGTGGTGAAGGAAGCACGCTGGATACCTGGGCCTGAGGCGAGACCAGTGTGGCTCACTAGCATACTGTTCATGGTTAGCACGGTGCAGGGTAAGACTAGAGAGGGGGCAAGACCACACAGGCCTTGTAGACCAAGTCAAGGACTTTTATGTTAATTAGAGGCAGTTAATATTCTCCTGGGTGAGACAGGCTGGATGCAATCAAATTGTGTTTGGAAAATATCACTCTGGCCGCAGGTAGTGAACAAGTGGGGTGTGCACATCGGTGAGTATGTGTGTATGGTAAGGAGGGCATTGCAGTGATCCAGGTGAAAACTTACTGTAGCATAGGCCAGAGGGGGTTGGGAAACAGAGAGGAAACAGTATATTTGAGGTCACCTTGGAGACACTACTTTCAGACCTATGAGAGGAGATGTGAAATAGAGTTGGATATAGAGGTCTGGAGCTTAGAGAGGTCTGAACTCAGACAAAATATGTAAGTCTCTACTATCACAGATATAAATCAGGTTGCCTAGGGAGAGTACAGAGTGAGCAGGGGAGTGAGCCCAGGCTTGAGCTCTGAGGAGGCCAACTTTTAATAAATTGGGCGATTTTCAGCCATTATTTCTTCAAATAGTTTTTCTGCTCCTCTGTCTCTCTCCTCTCATTCTTTTACTCCCATTATGCATATGTTGATGTTCTTAGAAGTATCCCACAATTCTCTGAGGTTGTTTTTGTTCATTTTTTTTCCCTTTTCCCCTTAAAGTGCATTGTCTCTATCAATCTTCAAATTCATTAATTCTTTCTTCTGCCAGCCCATATTGGTTGTTGAGCGCATCTAGTGAACTTGCTATTTCAACACCAAAATTTCCATTTGGTTCATTTTCCTAATTTCTATCACTTTATTAAATACTGTAACCTATGTGTATTGTCATCGTATATTCCATTACTTCCTTAAGTCATAGTTTCTTGCAGGTCTTTGAACGTAATTATAATGGCCACTTTGAAGACTTTGCTATTTAAATTCAGATATCTGGTTACTCCCACAGGTAGTTTCTATTGCCTGCTTTTTCCCTAATGTCACATTTTCCTGGTTTTTTGGTTTGTTTGTCTTGAAACTGGATGTTTTAGATAATATACTCTAGCAACTCCAGATACTGGCTTTACATCCTCCATCCCTGGGCTTGTTATTGTTTGTTTATTTGTTTAGTAACAAGCTAGATTATTTTAATGAAGTCTATTCCCCCTCCCCCATAGTGTTAAGCTTCTTATGCTCCTCCTCTGGAGGTACACAGCCTTGGGTGTGCCCACTCACCCTGGGATAACCCTGGTTTTGGCAGGGCTGTCTTTAATTGTCTCCTTCCATGACCACACTTAGACGGTAAACTCCACGAATTGCTGGCTGATTGTTTTCAGCAATGCCCCTGGGTGTTTATTGTTCCAGAGATTAACTATTAAAATTAGGGTCCTTTAAGGAAGGACCCAATTTCCGAGGTCAGTGATTGATATTTGCTCTGACCACAAGTGGGCTCCTATCTATCTCTTTCTCAGGTTTTCTTGGACAGACTAGATCAATTCCCTTCACCATGACTTTCACTCTTTATAAGAATGCCGTTAAGCTTGAAACTGTCCACACTCTGTTCCAATTGAAATCAATTTCTTTGGGAAGAGATCAGAAACTCTCTGTTTATTGCCCACTTCTCCTCCCAGGTAGAATGTGTGAGTCACGGCTTTGGAGCTGGGGATGGGAACAATGGTGTAGTTCTCTTTGAATGACATTCCCACTTTAGGGGATGAGTGCTTGGTGGAAGTAGGGGGCAGTAGACTAAGGTCTTTTTGGATTGTGTCTCCTGGCATGCAAGTAATGCTTTTTGAGACAGCAAAGGACCACTGATGCCCCAGTATTCTCAGTGATGCCATTCAAGGTAGAGCCTCTGTCTTATGAGTGGAGGTTGAGCAGAAATAGGGAGCCCTCACTTCTTGGTACCACTTGCCTAGAATTTAGCCTCATCAGGTAGTTGAGAACAGGATGATAAATGCTGACACTCTGCTCCTTTTGTGAAGAAAGCCCTCTGACTATTTGCTGGAGAGAAAGAAAGCTCTGTGTTCCTGGCTGCATCGGTAAGCTTTCTATTGTATTGAGTTGGGAACCAAGAGTAGGGGATCTCAGTTCAAATATCACAGACTCTTGCTGTTCTTTTCAAATTTTCATAGATTTTCTTCATTTGTTTCTTCACTTGCTGTATGTCCTTTAGACCATTTCCATAGACATTAAATGATTCTTTAAAGAAAATAATTTTCATCATCTTCACTGGGGAGTGGGTCTGCAGAGTTTATCACAGTGTCATGCTGGAAGTCCCCCTCCAAAAGTTAACTTTCAGCAGCAGCAGCAGCAGCAGCAGCGGATGAGCAATCCAATGAGGGAAAGAAAGAATGACCAGAGAGGTAGAGAGAAAACCAGACAGTATGTTATCTAAGTCAAGAGACCATGGCTGGTAGGTCAAGTAAGACCAAAAAATGTGCATTGAAATTTACATAAGGAAGCCATCGGCATTGTTAGTTTTGGTAGGGTGATGATGGTTGGAGTGCAATGAGGATGGAAGCCAGGCAAAGAAGTGGATATAAAGAGTATGGGTGACTATTACATTTTTTTAAATATAAACTTTGTAGAAGAAAATTTTAGAAAATAATAAAATGAGCATACCTGTACCTGTCACCAGTTTTATTAAATCTTAACATGTGGTCATATTTACTTTTGATTAAAATAAATTAAAGATTTGGTTGAG